>NC_138884.1:116794248-116980768 GCF_965194825.1 Balaenoptera physalus | reverse complement strand
CCTAGATAGGGGGTCACTGCATGTCATGCAGGGCCACAGGGGAATCACTAAGTTCTGGTCATTTGGCAGAAAGGAGCAAGGGAAAAGTCAAGGCCAGAGCCTTTATTGGAGTTTCTGTGAGAAATCCCATAGAAAGAGCTGGGGCAGGGTAAAATGTTTAGGACTAGCCAGTTTGAGTAATTCCAGCAGGCTTTGGGCTCTGGAGGTAGTCTCTGGTTGGCTGGTACCTGGCCTTGGCAGGATTTAGGGCAGGGAATATTGGCTTCACGTGTGAGAGTTAGATAAGGAGCTGGTTGGGGCTATAGACCCAGGATTGGTTGGTTTGCAAATGAAAGAAGTGATTCCAGCTGAGTCCTTTGCCCTCTATAAGAGTGGGCTAGCCCTACAAGCGGTGTCTTTCTTCAGCCAGGAAGCTTTTTTAAGATGTCAAAACATCATAAAATACAGAAAGTAGAAGATACGATTAATACACCATGCATAAAGAAGTTTTTATCCACGTGGGAAGTAAGAAGTCCGCACATTAAAAGGTAAATAACAATATTTTATATACAATATAAAATAATGATGATGATGATAGCCAATATATTGAATGCTTACACTGTGTTAAGTCCTTTCTTTATAAGCGTCATTTCATTGAATCCTCACAACCACTTCATGTGTTAGGTCCTACTATATATCCCAATTTACAGATGATTACATTGAATTTAAGTTATGTGCCCAAAGACAAATATTTGTTAAGTGGCAGAAGTGAGATTCAAACCCAGATCTGAATGACTTCAGAAACTTTGCTCTTAATTTCTGTGATGACGCCTGCAAATATTAACAGTGCCAAGACTGAGATACACTGTGTTAGGCATTCAGAGGAGGAAGAGGCCACTTCTAGATTAGTGGTCCAAAAGCAGGAAAGACTTAATGAAAAGCCAAAAGACCACAGCAGCCAAAGGGTAAGGTAGATAGGAAGAGCTATCTAAAAGCAGAGCTGAACCAGTTGCCGCTAGTTCAAAGTAAAAGCCTTTGTTAGAGATGTTAACATAACAAAGGATGAAATCACGCACGAGAAGGGGGGCAAAAGTACTATATAGTGTCTTAAGAATTGTTCTGCTTACTTTTGGTTAGAAGCCCACTGTATTACCACCTCTGGGCCATGAACTTATTATCTTGTGATTCTCAAAGTGTGTTCCATTGATCACTTATTTCCAGATCTATTAGCTTAAAAATACCTGTAGTCTCTGTAAAAATACAGACGTCTAGGTTGCACCTTTGAACCAGGTAGAACCCTGGAATCTGTTTTAGCAAGCTCCTCAGGTGATTCTTATACACATTAAAGTTGGAGAGCCTTTGCTAATCCATTCACTCTTTATTAGGGGTGAGATGCAAATGGTTCAAGCCAGGCTAAACAGCTAACACCAAAGAGTTACCCAGTGATATAATGTGCACCTGGGGGTAGGGGAAGAGGAAAGTGATAACAGGTAGGAAAAGTCATGCTAAGGTATGCACCTAAACATTATTTTCATAGGTGAAATAAATATAAGATGACCATCAAGGGAACTAAAAGAAATGAGGTTTTTTAAAAAGCAGAAATAAGACAGGGATGAAAGGAGGGCATTGCCTTAGGTGAGAGTATGTGCTATTTGATGGTGTCAGAACTCCTGGGGCATCCCTTGTTGATCCCTGTTCTTATGTCTTTACCTCTCCTTTGTCCTCCTCCTGAATGGAAGCACCATAGCTAAGACAGTGTCAGAACAACCCCCACTCAATATCCCGCAAAACGGAGGGGGAGAGAGAGAGAGAGGGAGAAAGGAACAGCATCGAGGGCAATTACCTCGATTCTCAGTGTGTTCTAGAAACAGCTCTGATAACGATAAAACAAAATCTCACAAAAACGTCAGCATTCGTGTTCCCCAGGAAAATGTATGAGGCCCAAGAAGAAAAATTACCTGTGATTCTCCTCTGGTCAGAATCTTTAGATGATTTGTCACTCTTTTTGATTTCTTGCTAATTGAATGAATATTTAGTTTAGACAATTTATCTTTAAGTGATTCATCCTCATCGTTCTTCTTGTATTTTAGAACTGAAACGGAAGAATGCAATAACATATCTGAACATGTGAGGCACAGAAAGTGTGTGTTCCATCCAAAGTATTCAAGATTAATATTTAAATTTAAGATACCGCTCTTTATGATTTTCGGACCTCCGGTACCGATGCAATATGCTCCAGCCCCTCCGCCCAGTCACAGCTCCAGACGCCCACCCCACTGACCTTCAGAAACTGTCCTAGGACTTGAGCTCCTCAAAGCCCAAGGTTCATTTACCTCGCACATTAAAGAAATTCCTGATACTGGAAAAAACTCTCTCTTCTCAGACAATACACTTGTTATCTGGGGTCTCTAGAATGAAGCATCAAGACCTAACTAATGGAAAGACAACTGCAGCCAACATAAGAAGACCTCGGATCCATCCCAGGGTGGTCTCTCCACCAGCTGAGAGATTTGGGGTAAGCTGAGTGACCTCTCTGAGGTGTACTTTTTTATCTTTAACATGATTTTCACCTCTCATATTGTTCAAAATGTTAAATATTCCTAACATTCTGTTTTGGTAATGGTGTGGAGACAGGAGCATTCTTATACGCTGTTGACATGGATTAAATCAATATAGTTTTTGTAGAGAACAATTTGGCAGAGTCTTATAAAAGTGAAAATATTTATAGTCTATGACCAGGAAGTCCGTGTAGAGAATCTGTTTTCCATAATGAGGCATACAAACTTTTGTTTGCTATAGCGTTTTTTTCTAAGAGCAGAATGTTGGAAACAATCTAAAAGTTTACTCATGGAGGTATGGTTTAATAAATTATGATACACTCATGAATGGGATACTATGGAACCATGAAAAAGAAGACCGTATTAACCTGAAGAATGTTCATGATATAAAATTAAGTTTTTAAAAAGCCCCAGCAAATTGTAGTACCATTTGCAAAAGGAAGGAAAGAAGGAAAAAGAAGAAAAAAATAGAAAAAAAGACATAGAAATTCTGAAGAGAACTTACTAAAATGTTAGCTATGCAAACTGGAATCATGGGAGTAGAAAAAATTTTCCTCTTTAAAACTTTGAAATTTTAAGTTTAAGCAAACAGAAAAGTTAAAATAATATTACAGCTATTGTCCATCTCCCAGCTTTGTCAAATCTTAACATTTTGCCTTGTTTCCAATCTTTTTATTTAAAAAAATCACATAACAATTGAAACTTCTCTGAGCCCCATCTTTGATCCCTAAAGGGATCTGTGATCCAAAATTATGAGGTTTATTATATCTGTATCTATTTTCATGCCTTTACTTTGTAGGTATGTAGTCATACAGTGTATAGTATTATTTTCAATCCTTGTAAAAATGGTACCATATTGCATTCATTCTTCTGTCACTTGCTAATTTACTTTTTAAAAAACTCAACATTGTGTTTTCGAGATCTGTCTAATTGATACATGTACTTTAATTAATTTTGTGTTTTCATGGTATCATAGTGTATAAAACACAGTTTATCCATTATCTGGATTAATATGCAAGCCACTATCCATTTCTTTGTCTGCTTGTTTCTTTTTTTTTTTCCTTTTTTTTCTTTTGCTCTTACGGACAATGCTAGTTGCTAGTATACCTCTCCACGAGCATATGAGCCAGTTTCTCAAATATCTAGAAACTGATTTTCTGCATCTTGGGTATGTGTTTCTTCAATTTAATAGGTATTGTCAAATTGTTCTCCCAAGTGGTGATTCTAATTTACATTCTCACCTGCAAACTGAGATTCAGCACTTAACATTCTCCACTAAAAATCTTATTGCCAATCTGGTAGGCTGGGAACACTTTGTCACTGCGATTTTAATTTGCATTTCCCTGATGATTAGTGAATCTTAGCATTTAAAAACTTACTGGTCTTTCTGTGAATTGCTCATTTTTATTATTAACTTTTTTGTATTAGAATGTTTTTACTGATTTAATATCAATAATTATATATTCTAGATAGTAATCCTTTGTCTACGGGCTATCTTTTCATTTTGTTTATGGTATCTTTCACTCTACAACTTTCACTTTTCTTTATAGTTACAATTTATTAATACAAATATATACAATTTTTAAAATAAAAAATTAGAAAATACAAACAATAAAAATAAACGAAGTGTTGGACCAATTAGCTCCACAGTCCTACCATTGCTTTAACTGTTGAATTGAGATTTAACGTTAGAAGTACAAAGCCAATCAAGAACTTATGGACACAAATCACACTGAGAGAGGACCTATGGTCTATCCCAATGCACTACTACATATTAGATGATAGGAACCATCTAATTGTGCCTCCTGATTTGAAACCTACATTCTACTTTAGAGGTGAACTTTACATCTTAGCTAACAAATAGTTAACAATAATTAGTTAATTTGAGAAAGAAATATACTTTCTCCCTTCAGTGGAGCAATTAATTGCCAAAAAATACCCATTCTTTGTGTTCCAGAACCAAATAAGCCTGATGTGTTAGCTGGGCCATATTACCTGTATCTGCCCTTCTCACCACCCCTTTTCAGCTCTAGCTTTTCACTGCTCCCAGCTACCAGGCCATGCCTCCTTCCTACCATGCATAACGCCAAGAACAGGAGGATCATATGCTATGGGTGTCTTCAGCCCACAGTATGTCATCGGGCATGCAGTGGTCAAAAGAGGTTGAGTATAGGGCTGTTCAATAAAAGGTTGTCAATCTTTTGCCTCATGATCTTCTCCTGAAGCTAGCTGGCAAGGCAAAACCATCCTCTCCTCCCTAGCCTCTAACTTTAAATATCAAATGATCATTATCACTGCAACTGCTGTAACTACTGAGACATTCTGATTCTCCGAAACATGAACAGAATATTCCAACGCTGGAAAACCCCCAATTGATCATATCTCCTCTTACCTAAATCCTTCCGTCTTTTAAGTTCGTTGATGTTTACATTAATATCTTTCACTGCAGCAAAGGCATCCTCTAGTGCTCTAAAGTCTGGGTGAGAGGGAGGGGTGGAATTCCGGAGTTCACGCAGTAATAGGGGGTACTTCATCACTCTCTGAATTGGTTTGATCATCAAAGAGCCCATGTCCAGTAAGTTTGGTTTGCCTCTGCAATAAAGATAAATTAATATCTGTTTCACAAACATTTGTCTTATTATCTTCTTTTTATTTTTGTGATTTTTTTTTTTATGATTAATCCTGAAACTGTTTTTCACCCTTTTCCCCTTCCATTGGCTATGTTCAGTTTCTAAATGAAAGCAAGGGCAATGGATGGCAAAAAGAAGCAAGGCTGAAAGATCCTACTACTAAACAAAATTTAAAAGAAAATAAGTATATTTGTCCACCTGAAAGGACTCAAAGCATGATTTCCAACCATGTTCCA
The DNA here is from genome assembly GCF_965194825.1 of Balaenoptera physalus. NCBI lineage: Eukaryota > Metazoa > Chordata > Mammalia > Artiodactyla > Balaenopteridae > Balaenoptera > Balaenoptera physalus. The sequence continues at coordinate 116,975,365 of NC_138884.1, read as the reverse complement.
CTTAACAGTTTTTTAAATAACAGGCTTTATAATAATAGTGGGAAACAATTCTAGACTGCATTTTCCCATGACAGTGAATAAAAATGCATTTTCCTGATGGTATTTTTGTGAATATTAAGTGAGGAGAATAAGCTCATCATTTAAAAATCTAAACATAATTTGTCCTCTTTCTTCTACCAAATTGAGAAGTTGAATTTATAGTGTTTCAGAGGTTCTATCACACTCCGCAAAAGAGATTTATAATAAATGCAACATTCTCTAGATATTGTTAATATCATCATTATCACTAATCATTGCTATTACACAATGACTTTCCATGACTTTCCGTGTGGAACTCTTCTTAGCCCACAGATCTTCAAATGGCTACACAAAAGTGAGCACTCACCCCTGACTCTTCCTTTCGGAGCTTCTGAGATGAGACTAGAGCCATTCCAACTGGCCAAGTAGTTCACAGGAAATGAAAAAGCTACCAGCTTGGTCATGCCGTTGTCCAACCCACTGTATTCAATTCATTCAGCCAGAAAGCAGTGATGTCTAATAGCCTCTTTATGCAAGAGGCAAATAAAGAGATACTATAAATGGAACATGGATGAAAATTGTGTTTTGAGTCCCTTCTGATACATGGATACACTCATTTGTTTTCCTTTAGGTTTTTATTTAGAAGAGAGAGAGTATAGACACTGTTTTCAAATCCTGATGGGTGGATTTTTCATTCTTTAATTACTATGTTTCAAATACTATATGGGTGGACAACAGACCACATAATTGAAATGGTGAAACGGATCTAAAAAACATTGAACAATATTAGAAATTTTGCATCATTAGAAAAGACCTGAAGGCACCACCTGTTTGAACTCTTCGTTTGATGAATGAGAAACTAAGGAACTTTGATTATCACATGTAAGTGCACACATGCAGACACACACACACACACACCCCAGTCACTCTGTCACATGTCCCCATTTTATTTTCATTATAGCACTTATCACTATCTGGAATCATCCTTTTTCTTTATTTACCAGTTTATGTTCAATTTCTCTGTCACCACTATATCTCCAGCATGACAAATAGTATTCTCTCAATGAATACTTGTAAACCGAAGTGACAGATTTCTCAGATTTTCTGTAATGTGCTGTTATTTTACATTCCACATTTTTTTAAAAAAAATTGCACAATGGTCCTGAATTTTATTCATATGTTGAGAAAATGATTATACTGTAATAGAGACAAAGACTGAATCAAACCAAAAGGTAACATTTTTCAAAGGAAAATCAAAATAAATGATAAAGGTTTGCGGTGGAGTAAAGAGTTGCTTTTTTTTTTAAGTTAAAAAAATTTATTGAAGAATAGTTGATTTACAATGTTGTACTAATTTCTGCTGTACAGCAAAGTGACTCAGTTATACATATATATATTCTTTTCCATTATGGTTTATCACAGGACATTGAATATAGTTCCCTGTGCTAAACAGTAGGACCTTGTTATTTATCCATCCTATATATAATAGTTTTCCTCTGCTAATCTCAAACTCCCAATCCTTCCCTTTCCTTACTCTCTTCCCCCTTGATAACCACAAGTCTTCTCTATGTCTGTGAGTCTGTTTCTCTTTCATAGATATGTTCATTTGTGCCGTATTTTAGATTCCACATATAAGTGATATCATACGGTATTTGTCTTTCTGACTTACTTCACTTAGTATGATAATCTCTAATTGCATCCATGTTGCTGCAAATGGCATTATTTCATTCTTTTTTATGGCTGAGTAATATTCCATTATATTCCATATATACCGTATATACCATATATATTCCATACATGCCGTATGTTCTTTATCTATTCATATATTGATGGACATTTATGTTGTTTCCATGTCTTCGCTATTGTAAATAGTGCTGCTATGAACATAGGGGTGCATGTATCTTTTCAAATTATAGTTTTGTCTGGATATATGCCCAGGAATGAGATTGCTGGATCACATAGTAGTTCTATTTTTAGCTTTTTTGAGGAACCTCCATACTGGTTTCCATAGTGGCTGCACCAATTTACATCCTCAGCAACAGTGTAAGAGGGTTTCCTTTTCTCCACACCCTCTCTAGCATTTATTATTTGTAGACTTTTTAATGATGGCCATTCTGACTGGTGTGAGGTGGTACCTCACTGTAATTTTGATTTGCACTTCTCTAATAATTAGCAATGCTGAGCATCTTTTCATATGTCTATTGGCCATCTGTTTGTCTTCTTTGGAGAAATGTCTATTTAGGTCTTTTGCCCATTTTTCGATTGGGTTGTTTGGTTGTTTTTTTTGTTATTGAATTGAGCTATTTGTATATTTTAGAAATTAATCCCTTGTCAGTTGCATCATTTGTAAATATTTTCTCCCAGTCCATAGGTTGTCTTTTTGTTTTGTTTATGATTTCCTTTGCTGTGCAAAAGCTTAAAATTTTGATTAGGTCCCATTTGTTTATTTTTGCTTTTATTTCTATTGCATTGGGAGATTGACGTAAGAAAACATTGGTATTATTTATGTCAGAGAATGTTTTGCCTATGTTCTCTTATAGGAGTTGTATGGTTTCATGTCTTATACATAAGTCTTTAAGCCATTTTGAGTTTATTTTTGTGTATGGCGTGAGGGTGTGTTCTAACTTCATTGATTTACATGCAGCTGTCCAACTTTCCCAACACCACTTGCTGAAGAGACTCTCTTTTCTCCATTGTATATTCTTGCCTCCTTTGCCAAAAAAGAGTTGCTTTGAGAGACTTTATCTTGTACTTCCTACCCATTTGCACCAAATCTACTAAGGAAGGGGGAAGGGAAATAAGGAGACAGGGTGACAAAGAGGAAATGAGGGAGAGAGGGAGAGAGAGATATTACTGGTTACAAGAAGACTGGGTGAAGTGGTTGGGAAAAAATATAAATCTATTATGAATACTGAAAAAATAATGACAAAAAACATATTTTCTCACTGATGGTATATCAGTAGCCAAACCTTTGAATATGAAGGACAACACCTTTCTATATCTTAAACATAAATTCTTCAACAATTTAGACACTTAAGTAGAAATAATTCCTTAAATAAGAACAAGTCAGGAATATGGAAGGTATTAACTTGATTAGAAGAAATCATTATCCTTATGAATAAGATCAGATTTCTTCTGAGTTTTCCTTTTTACTATCACCAAATAACAGTTTACTTAGTCTTATAAAAATCACTGAAAATACCATCAAAATATAGATGTAATCACACAATTCAATCAAACAAAACTCAATTTTAATAAGATAACTTATCAGTGTGGCTTATTGTTATATACATATTTAAAAATTTTTAATTACAAAAAAAATTCCCAGGTATATTAAAGAATATACTTGTATCTTTGAGCTGCTGTCCTTTCTTGCTTATCAGGATCCATCAAAAAACCAACCTAGAAAACATAGACAGAACACTCTATGTCATAAATCACAGCAAGATCCTTTTTGACCCACCTCCTAGAGAAATGGAAATAAAAACAAAAATAAACAAATGGGACCTAATGAAACTTAAAAGCTTTTGCACAGCAAAGGAAACCATAAACAAGATGAAAAGACAACCAGAATAGGAGAAAATATTTGCAAATGAAGCAACTGACAACGGATTAATCTCCAAAATATACAAGCAGCTCATGAAGCTCAATATCAAAAAAAAAACCAACCCAATCCAAAAATGGGCAGAAGACCTAAATAGACATTTCTCCAAAGAAGATATACAGATTGCCAACAAACACATGAAAGGATGCTCAACATCACTAATCATTAGAGAAATGCAAATCAAAACTACAATGAGGTATCACCTCACACCAGTCAGAATGGCCATCATCAAAAAATCTAGAAACAATAAATGCTGGAGAGGGTGTAGAGAAAAGGGAACCCTCTTGCACTGTTGGTGGGAATGTAAATTGATACAGCCACTATGGAGAACACTATGGAGGTTCCTTAAAAAACTAAAAATAGAACTACCATACGACCCAGCAATCCCACTACTGGGCATATACCCTGAGAAAACCATAATTCAAAAAGAGTCATGTACCAAAATGTTCATTGCAGCTCTATTTACAATAGCCAGGACATGGAAGCAACCTAAGTGTCCATCATCGGGTGAATGGATAAAGAAGATGTGGCACATATATACAATGGAATATTACTCAGCCATAAAAAGAAACGAAATGGAGGTATTTGTAGTGAGGTGGATGGAGTTAGAGTCTGTCATACAGAGTGAAGTAAGTCAGAAAGAGAAAAAGGAATACCATATGCTAACACATATATATGGAATCTAAAAAAAAAGTTCTGATGAACCTAGGGACAGGACAGGAATAAAGACACAGACGTAGAGAGTGGACTTGAGGACATGGGGAGGGGGAAGGGTAAGCTGGGACGAAGTGAGAGAGTAGCATTGACATATATACACTACCAAATGTAAAATAGATAGCTAGTGGGAAGCAGCCGCATAGCACAGGGAGATCAGCTCGGTGCTTTGTGACCACCTAGAGGGGTGGGATAGGGAGGGTGGGAGGGAGATGCAAGAGGGAGGGGATATGGGGATATACATATGGATATAGCTGATTCACTTTGTTATACAGCGGAAACTCTCACAACACTGTAAAGCAATTATACTCTAATAAAGATAATTTAAAAAAAAACAACAATGTAGGCCCTTTAGTTCTGTCCAGATCTTAACATTACTTCTTTTTCTATCACTCTTTGGCATCAAAGTTCTATTCTCTCCCTTTTACGTTTCAAATGACAATAATAACAATAACGAATGATGACTGTTTCTCTTAAAAGCATCACAGATGTGAATATTAAAAAAGCTTTTCTCAAAAATGAGAAATCTCCCAGACACCTTTGTCTTCAGATAAGCACGGTGGACAGTTGCCCAAGTGATGAGCAATGATGCTCTGCCATCTACATCACACAGACAAGCAATATGGTAGGAAAGATAGAGGATGTGCTCCTAGATAACGACACTCCAGGCATTCAGCGCCACAACGCTCACCCTATCTAATCCCTCCCAGTAAGACTGAGTTCTGACAACTGTGCCAGGCAGATGAGTCTTATGTGTGATATAACCCAGTGCAGTCAAGCAGCCAATTATCACATGCCTCCCCCGCAGAAAGTAACCAAATGCGTAAGAATTCCCCATACATATTGTGCTGAAAGCTAAGGTAGTTATTAATTTGTAATTCTGTTTCATATTCCTCTATCTTATCATGAATACTTTGGCAAATATTTAGTACTGAAAGTAGCTACACTAATCTCATTACAAATTATTATTGGAACATTACAAAGTCAAGTAAACACAGCTGGCTTTGTTTTAGCAGGATCCAGCTTTGCTATAAAGAGCTTTGCATCAAATACAAGAAAACAGTTGCACAATGAAAATTAAAATGATATTTAAACAATGTAAAAACTGTGATGAAAACAGAAAAGGTCAGATATACCTCAACATTGAGGTATATCTATATTTCTTAATTTGAGGGAGAAAATGAAGGAAAACTAATCATGTAACTATTGATCATATTACTTTGAATTTCCTCTATTTTATGGCCACAATATCTTAAATTTAATATTTAGTTTATAGAAGCCACAAACCATCTATACTGTTATTGAATTTTTTTTCAATTTACTTTCCTTTAAAAACATCACAAGTCAACTTTAGAGGAAACTGCATATTGCTATGCAAATAATAAGCAAATAACACTCGTCATAATTTTAAAATTGCTTTGAAAACAAATACAGAACTACTAACAAATTTTAGAAGCTGTAAAGGAGATGAGCAAATGGTAATTGATATAGCAGACCAGAAAGAACCAGTAATATGGAGAAGCAATTATTTAATCACTCCTCCAAAGGTTCATTAACTTGAGTCCTTGAGACCTATGGAAGTGAAGGGAGAGGGGCGTGGGAATTAGAATAAGAAGGAATAGTTAAAAACCTGGTTAAGAAACAGCGTAATTCTTAAGGTGCTACACAAATGGCACCTTGAGATCATTTGGAGGACTAAGGAAGAGCTCTTGGAAATTAAAAGGATAATAGCAGAAATAAAAACTCACAAGTATTGGAGAAAATGTTCAGGAACTTTCCAGAGAGAAGAGCAAAAATACAAAAGTGGAAGAAAGTATAAGAAAATTAGAAGACCAGTCTTAGGAGTTCCAATATCAAAATAATAAGAGTCTCAGAAAGAGAGAGCAGAACACATGGGGAGGAAATCATCTATGAAATAATTCAAGGAACATGAGTTAGCAGGTTGAAAGAACTCACTGAGCACACAGCACAATGTATGAAACGGACTTACCTTGGAATCCATAAAACTGCAAATTATTGGGGACAAGGAGAAAAGCCTACAATCCTTCAGGGAAACATAAAAACTAAATAGTTAAAAGCAAACAATTAGGAATCATTTTCATTTCTTGTAGCAATGCTGAAAGTTAGAAACAATGAAGAATTACCTTTATATTCTGAAGATGAATGATTTTCAACTTAGAAGTCTATACGAAATCAAACTATATAAATCAAGTGTGAGGGTAAAATACGAAATCAAACTATATAAATCAAGTGTGAGGGTAAAATAAAGACATTTTTGATATAAAAGTTCTTAAAATTTTCCTTCCCATGCATTCTTTGATGAATAGGGGAAACTATTGCAGGATGTCCTCTACTAAAAACAGGAAAGAGGCAAAGAGAAAGTCTAGATGATGGGAGGGGAGTTCCTAAAAGACAGTGATGCCCAGTGTCATCAGTCCAAACTCAGAAGGTCAGAAGGCTCTGGGAGAGGCTTTTACAGGGAGATGAAATTGATAGCATACAAAATTCACCTGGCTGTCTTCAAGATGACTGGCTGTGAGTTCAGCATATATGATTAGTACAAAGAAAATTAAGGCGGGAAAAAAGGCAATAGTTAACTCCCAGAAAAACAAGTAATCCGTTTATTCCAAGGTTTAGCTCTGAAAAGAAATTTATTCATGTATAATAATTCAAGCACTGATTATTGTTCTAATTCAAATTACAATGTAACTACATAGGGAGAATGGTGAGATGGGACTGGTGTGTGTGTGTGTGTGTGTGTGTGTAGTGGAGATCGGGTAGGGAAGAGAGAGAGATTCTTGTCTTCCATAGGGGGAAGTCAATACATAATACCTAAAAAGGAAGAGCCAAATTTTTTTTGGAGTCATGAAGATAAATACCAAAATAGTCAACTAAAATGTGTGAAAATTTTGTGTTCTGGTGAGGAGCATTTAGGGGCATGTAGAAGAGGAGACTACTATTTTTTTCTTTCTAATTAAAAGAAAAATTTTATTGGAGTATAGTTGATTTACAATGTTGTGTTAATTTCTGCTGTACAGCAAAGTGACTCAGTTATATACATATATACATTCTTTGTTATATTCTTTTCCATTATGCTTTATCTCAGGATATTGAATATAGTTCCCTGTGCTATACAGTAGACTACTATTCTTCTTAAATCCTGTAGAACTATTTGGCTTTTTAAACCATGGGTAGATATAATTTTAACAAAAGAGAAAGTTTTTAAAGAAGGAAACATGCAAGAATATTCAAGAAAATTCTGAAAAGGAATAATACTGAGCTGAGATTAGTTATACCTGATATTAAAATATAAAGCTGCAGAAATGAAAGCAGTTTGGTATGGGTACATATATGGGCAAATGGAAATCAAACACAAAATAGAAAATAAAGAAATAAATACAAGTAGGTATGGAAATTATGTGGTAAATATGACATTCCTACTCAGTGGAAAAAAGGAACCATTCAATATCAGGTATTGTGATAATTAGCTTGTCATATAAAAAAATAATAAAAATGGATTCTTTACACCAAAATAATTTCTAGATAGATTAAAGATTTAAATGTTAAAAATGAAATTATATAAGATCTTGGCGAAAACATGGGATTACGGTTTAAAACAAACTCGGGGTTTCTAAGTGAGATACAAAATCCAAAAGCTACAATAGAAAAAAGTGATAAATCTATTTTAAAATTTAGCTCTGTAAAACTGTATGGATAAAAATGAAAACAGAAGCAACTATACACTATGTTAAAAGTCAAATGATAATCTGGAAAAATTATTCATAGTACATAAGATAGAAAAAAGGATAATATACTTGCTAATTAAAGAGCCATTATCAATCTTTTAGAAAAAGATAAACATCTCAGTAAAAGTGAACAAACAATAAAAAAGATAATTCATTAGAGGTGAAATACAAATGGTTAAACACAAGATTATTTTTAATGATAATGAAAACAATACAATGCTACTTTTGGCCTATTACATTGCCATAAGTTGTAAGGATACAAACATTAATTTTATCTAGTGCTAGCAAGTAGTAGATAAATGGACAACTTATATATGATAGTGGGACTATAAATTAGTTCAACTTTTCTTTAATTATCTGGCAATAAGTATCAAAAGCCCTTTGATCTAGCAATTCCACTTTTAGAAATTCATCCAAAGAAAATAATTAAACTATTATTCAAAGATCACATATAAGAATGAACACGTAAAGTCAATCTTTGCAAGACAGACACACTTCAAGTATCTGTAAGGGTTTGGTAAACTAAATTATGGTATATACATCAGATAGAATAGTATGCAGTCATAAAGCAATGTGGATTTATGTTTACTGACATAGAGAGATGCTCATGATGTATTGATAAAGAGATAGCAAGTTGACATACAGGAAATACATAGCCGTCCTAGTTTAGTCAACAGGTGTCTGTGTAGAGAAAACAATTGCAGGGAAGTAAGGGACTCATGTGATGTTAAAATAGTTCACTCTGGAATGTGACTACCAATTGTCTTCCGTGTCCTCATTTCGATTTTCTATGTTTTCAGTGTTTCTTCAATAATTTTAAAAATACAAAACTTAAGAAAAAAATAACATAACATTTTGAGATTGATTGAAACCCTGAGATCCAAAGGTGGAAATAACTGGTCAGGCAGAGAAGCATATAGAAAAGTACAAATATTGAAGATAAAACAGTGTATTTCTGGAGGTAAATTTAGAATAGGTATATTTTTCTTGCTTTAGAACATGGGACTTGTATCCCATGCTTTGGGGGAGACCCTTTGGTGGAAGATTCTATGATTCTTGTCACTTTAATACTGTTTTGATGTTTGCATAAAAGACAGTTTTCAGCTTCCATAAGTAAGACATTTTTTGGAAGCCACTTTAAAACCCACATCTCATAAATGCACCACTCTGGCTGCGACATTCTTGGCCTTAGCTACTAAGGAGCCCAACAATTACATAGCATTTGACATTGCCTTTTGCCCTTTTAGGTAGCAGCGTCTGTGCCTCCTGCCCTGAATGAGAGAAACAGGAAGGAAAATAACTCATGGCAAACGTGGCTTTGGCGTTCATGCAGCTACACGCTATGACTCTTCTTCCTATTTTCGAGCTCTTGATGTATAGAATGGGTTAGAGGGGGGCATAAGCAGCCTGCTAACACCCACACAGCAGGACTGCCGCAGGAGCCAGTGCAATTTTTTAAGCAAGCATTTCAATACAAGGCGCTGTTTGTTTTAAGTATTCTGTATGTAGGAGCCTGTGCATGCTAATGTATTAAAAGATTTGCTCACTTTCCTTCTCTGAATCTCTCTCTCTGTCTGTCTCTGTCTCTCAATCTTTGGTTATAAAGACCTAAGCTCTAGGAAAAGAAATCTAAGTTTTGGGTTGGCCACAACGTTGGTTTGGGTTTCTCTGTAGCATCGTTATGTGTAGCATACATCGTATGTGTAGAATAGATGTGTAGCATACGAAGTTCTTCTCTCATCCCCAGCTCTGTGAATCTCCAGTCCTAGGCACAATGCCAGGGCCACAGGCTTGTGGCCCTTGATAATGAGACAGCAATCCCCCACCCCTCCAATACCATCAACTGTCATTGAAGAGAAGCCAGGAAAGCTCTGGTGTGTGAAAGGACCAAAAGGCCCTATTCTATTATGCTCCTCTTCAAATTCAAATGGTCTTGAACAAATCTAATCATATCTGTTTATACTGTAGGATATTTTTTTTCCTTTTGAAAGAAAAGGCTTATAAAGTGAGAGAACTGGGTGCTTGTTTGGTATGCCAAAAGCTAACTTCTCAGCTTGGCTGGGGTATAAAACCTTAGTCTACAGGTCTCCTGTATGATACCTGATTCTTCCACCTCACCCTGGAATTCTGTCTTTCCTCAAGTTTGCTCTGCACCAAAGCATGAATGGCAGATATTTACAGCTTAAATTAATATAATTTTTATTTCGTAAATTTTGTGTTTCTTGTTGTAAAGTTTCAGGAGTTTAGAATGTATACACATACACACACACACACACGCACACGCACACGCACACGCACAAGCAGACTAGGAACTCAGGACTTCAGATAGTTCCTGGCCATGCTAAGGCAAATACGTGCTTTATTAAGTCCTGGTAAATTTGACTTCATATTCAAATCAATATCTTCTTTTCAATGTTAGTCAGACTAGACATGCTGTTCTTCTATAAACATGGACATCTTGCAAAGTATGTGTATGTGTGTGTTGCTTTTATAAGATAATTTCTATATTGTCCTAGTAACCAATTATTTCATCTTAATATTTCATTTTCATGCTATGTATGTGTGTGTATGATTTTTTTCTCTGTAAATCAGAGTCCAAATCAGAAGAAACAGAATATTTTACTGTAATGCATAAGGAAGCTTTTCTTTTATACATTAATCTATGTAACCTTCAAAAATATTATGGTATTAATCTGAGACTTTTTAGACTAATGTTGTCCTTAGGAAGAAACATTTTTGAACACATTAAAATGATTCCTAAACATATGTGTGATAAGCAGTTCCCAAAGAGTTCCTGGCACCAGCAAACTTGTGATTTAAGTAAATTATACCCCAAGATTCTTCTAAAAAGTTTAATAAGGTACACATAATAATAATTTAATATGTAAGATCATCTCAGACAAATTGGAAATAAATGCACCAATAATATCTAGGGTAAATGTCTTTGGAATCTTGACTTATTGAAAGCAATGAACATCATTGTAAAAACTAAAAATCTGATTTGCACAGAAATATTCATCAGCTTTTTCCCATGATTTTAACATTTGATATCTATTATTTAAACAAAAGTACTTACTCTTGCATGTATATTTTCCTGTAAGAAAAGGAAAAGCAAAAAGTAAATTCATGTAAATCTAGATATTTGAGGTAATAAGCAAACATTATATATAAGTTTTAAAATTTTATTATGTAAAATAATGCAATAAGTCATTTTCATGAAGGTTTTATAGAATTAGTTTTATAATAGCCCTAAAACTTTATTTTAGTATGTATCCACCATATTTGTTTCACACTTTATATAAGGTTTAAAAACTGTTGATTCAGATTATAGTTTGTAAATTTTAGTCATTTGAAAATGGATTTAAATGTTAATCTTTGTTTATATTATGAAATAAAAATCTATTAAACATAGTAATTAGGAGAAATTGAGATAACAAGGTTACAAAGGAAAGTGTTACTGACTTGCAGAAAACTACTATCAAGTGCTTTATAATATCTCTGTCTATAGTGTTTTTTATATAGATCGATTATAAACAATTCACCTATTCAATTAGATAATTCCCATAAAATCTTTCACTCGGCATTGCTAGCTTTTGTGGCTTCCATTTTGCTCAAGCAAAATTAAAGTCCTTCCAAGGCAACGCGATCTGCCTCTACTTCCACGTCTTCTCTACCTCATTTCCCATAGTTCAGCTACTTCCCCCATCTGCGGCGGCAACTGCGCGCCTCCTTGCTCTTTTCGAAGCCTGCAGGCAGGCTCCTGCCTCGAGGTCCTTGCACTTGCCTGACTGCTCTTCCTCCAGATATCTATATGGCTCCTTCCTTATCTCCTTCAGGTCTTTGTTCAAATGCCCCTGCCCAGTGACGCTTTCCCTGACCAACCTCGTAAACATTGTACCTGCCTCCCACTGTACTCTTTTTTTTTATTTTTTTAAAATTTTAAAATTTTTATTTTAATTTTATTTTTTTTAACATCTTTATTGGAGTATAATTGCTTTACAATGGTGTGTTAGTTTCTGCTTTATAACAAAGTGAATCAGTTATACATATACATATGTTCCCATATCTCTTCCCTCTTGCATCTCCCTCCCTCCCACCCTCCCTATCCCACCCCTCTAGGTGGTCACTGTACTCTTTATTCTCATTCCCTGCTTTATTTCTCCCCATAACGCTTTGTCACTTTCTAATATACTCTATGTTTATTTGGTTTCTGGTCTATCTCTCCGCTCCCCGATGCCAAGGAGGGCAAGGATTTATGCTTGCTTTGTTCTCCGTTGTAGCCCCAGTACCTGAAAAGCGGACTGGCACACAGTAGCACAAAACGTATTTGTCAAATTAATTAATTTAACAGTAAAAAAGTGGGAATCTTTCAAGTTAAATTTCAAGAATAAAGGAGATAGGAACTTCTCTCTGAAAGCCTCATGTGGCTATAGAGAAATAAAGTAATAGCCTGTATTAATAAACTGATCACCTTGACCTCTGGTTTCCAGTCTTTTGGAACACAATGAATGTTTTCAATACAAAAAAAATGTCATGATCCCATCACATCATAGTAGATGGTCTTTTCATATTCAATGATTGAGAAAAAATTCAATAACTACCTATGCTGAATTTCATAAGTTTTCGTGGGCTTAATTAAAAAAAAAATTAATCCCAGTACTTTATATATGTGGAAAACAATGGTATACATATATGTATAGCAAGTATCCCTTCACTCTCCAGACAGTGTACGAATGGATCCCTAGACGTCTTGAAATAACTAGGTTTTGCTGAATCCAAGACCTCCCAGTTGGGAATCCAACAGAGGATTATAAATTTTTAAAAATCAGCAGGTGCTACAGTTTCAAACAATTATTAACTGCTGTTTGAAGAACTCTTCTATCTCAATGAAAGAAAGTACACCACCACTACCCTTCTGCCCAGTATTTCTTTCCATTCATTTTCTTTAAGCTCACATTCTTTCACCAATTTCTATCCGCTTCTATTAAGGAATTTCCTTTTCTTATTTTGCTCTGCAAGTCATAGATCAGAAAATTTGGGACAGAAGTTGAATAAAAATAAGAATGCAGTTTTCTATGAAAACAAACAAATGAAAGATGCAATCATTTTGGAACCAAAACACATACTTTGAAGTTGAAAGAAAAGATTGTTCTTCTAACTCCTAGAGAAGACATGGAAAACTTTTTTCTCTTTCTATTCCATTTACTTCAACCAAATAAAACCTACATATTATAACATATATTAAACACTGTGTTTAATGTAAATATAACATTTTATGAAAAGGAACCTGAGGTTTTCCAACAGTGGAATAGTGGCATTATGTTATAACATCTCCTTTTTATTTGCTTATCATTTTTAAAAATCTCCCTTTTAGGCTAAAACTTTCCAGAAGTTAACCCCAGCCAAGGACATTTCAGGAAGGACAAAGTTAAATTGGGTCCATTTACCCCTTTGGGGGGTAAATTAACAATATATCCACCACCCCAACTTACACCCTCATGGGGTCATTATAATTTGACTCACAGTTAACACCAGTTTTTTCGTGTCTATTCCGTTAAGGATTATTGTCTTTTTTCAAACATAATGTCATGTAATAAAGAACTGAAAGAGTTTCCAAAAGTGATTTTAATTTTTACTTGGAACACCCCACTAGAATAATATTCAGAAATATAAACTGTGGTGGACAAATTGAAATCTATTCCTTTGATGTCGTGTTGCATGAGCTTTTAGCTTCCCTGAATGGAAAAGCTATAGCAGTAATATGAGCAGCCAAAGCACCCAGATGACTAGAAGTTAGAAGTTTTCCTCCTGAGGATGGTGGCCTCAGTTAAGAAGAAGAAAAACGTAGATAAATTTATAACAGCTAGACGTGAAGTTAGAAATGCATCTTCCAGTTACCTACCAAAAAACTTGGAAAAGCCTCTTCATTCTTTTTCTATTACAAATAAACAAATCTCTAGGGCCTCTGGAAGGCATCAGGGATTTGATGGTATTTATAACTAGAAAAACAGATAAAGGAGGCTGCAGACAGCCTATTCTAATTATAGCTACACTTGCATTCATAGCTATTCTATTTTTCACTTTCCTCATGCAGAGCAGAAACCTTAAATAACCCCAAAGAGGTTAAGTAACTAGGTATTTAGCAAATAATTTCCATAAGTTTAAAAACTGTATGAAATCAGTATTTCATGTAATCTTACAGGTCACTAATGTGACGCTGTAAATACTCCTTGTTGAATAAATAAAAAACTTGCAGACTTCCAATTTATAAGCTGTAGATGCAGATGTGGGATTGTGCTTCTGGATTGTTTTAGTTTTTTCTTTCTTAAGGTTTCTGAACCCTGAAATTACTGCTTAGATTGTATCTATAGTCATGAAAACAGCCTGTGTGCTTCAGGGAAAGCAGTGAGTGGGTATCATGGGCATGATTTCTCCTTCTAAAGTAGGTCTTCACTGGAGTGTGTGTCCACGATCACCCAAGGGTGCTTGTTAAAGTGCAGATTCATGGAGTGGACCCCCAGCAATCCTAATTTTTTTTGGTCTGGAGCAGAGCATAGGCAGTTGCACTTTTATTACACATCCCTGGTGGGTTCAGTGAAGGGAAACTCACACACCAAGAAACACTGCCCAAACGTTTCAAAGGGATTCAAAATTATTTTCTGGATACCAATATTATTTGCTCTTTTGAAGGATAATGGGCTTCAAAGAATAGCCAAATGTTATGAGCTCAAGACTCTTGGTTACCGAACCGGGAAATCTCTCTACTCTCCTTTTGGAAGTTAGTCTTGAACCTCACCGTGACAGCTTCTGGTGTGTTATTTAAATTAACTCTTGTATTATTATTAAGCTTTCCAGATGGTTTCGTTTATCTACCACCTAGAAGGTATGTTCCCAGGAGGCAAGAACTATGTTTATATATTTGAAAAAAGAGATATTTTCAACATTATCTAGTACCTATAATAAATATTTATTAGGCCCTCAATAAACATTATAATTTTGGATAAAATGCAACTTCTGTTGCTTTAAAATCTGCTTTAACTTCTGAGGCACGGAGCCACCTTCTTCATGGATACTGCTTCAAATCCAGTTGTTCCAATACCCCCCAGCATGGTAGAAAATGGAGGCCACACCTAATATTCATTAGAAATTGGCAAGTGTGCTTGGGCTCCGTTATTTAGCCACAAGGAAAAGGCAGAGCCCCAGTAATAGCTTTGATTACTTGGCAAGGGAAACCAAGCCCTTGGGGTGTTCCAGACTCTCTTTGGCCTATAAACCTGTTTGAAAACCTGTTTCTCAGAATTTAAAGCTTAACTCAGTTGAGGTCAGTATCATAGTAATGTCAATAATTCTCCTGCTTTCAGTTATCAGGCAGACCAGTACAATTCATCATTAACTTTATTTTCATGGAAAGGCAACTTTGGGAAAAATAGCTCTAATTTAAACTATTTTATTTTGACTTTCTTTCCCTTAAGAAATAGTCCTGCCAATATTACTGCCTTTGGATGTTGTATTTTCCTAAACCTTAGCACCTTCCAATGCCTGAAATGATTCCCTAATAGCAGAATGGGGCAGAATAGACAATATTTGGGACATCACCAGGACAAGAACTTAAGGCTTTCAGAAAAAGATCAAATAAGCCTTTGGGTCTGAAAGTAATTTTCAGTAATTGGGATTTTATGAAGTTTCCAAATTACTTCTGCTTTAGCTGTTTTAGCGGGGTATGGTACTGAGCTACACTGCCTGATGGAATATTCTGGCATGGTTAATTTCTTTCTCTTAGGAGTCAAAAGCTTAATGAATAATAAACTATTGTTCATCTCCCTCTGAACAGACAGCTCCACTTCTGGTCAGCTGTCAGAAGCACATGCCAAAATAAATTAACTACATCCTCTCCCTGAGTGGACCTCTAGCCCTGGGGCTGGGGTTAGAGTGATGATTCAAGGTTCTACTTGGTCACTTGCTATAAGATTTCTCTCTTTTATTTCTGGAAACTGAAGAAGGAAAATGGCTCAAGATAGACATTAATTAGATTAGATCTTGCCACTAGTTTAAGGTAGGAAAGGTATTCATTCACACCCAGGATAACACTATTATTTCTTCCTTGGAAAAAGCACCTGTAAATTTAGAAGATGTTGCTTCTAATATGTGAATTTATTAAGATGGATACAACTTCAAACTTCATGGTTTATCTAAATTGATTTGCTAACATTGAACTAAACAGCAATAATGGAGAAATAGTGAACTGGAGCTACTCCTCACATATTATCTTTAAGAATCACCTGATCATATTGAGCTGCTTGTGGGCAGGGTTTAAGTATGATTTAGTTTTGTATTTTCAGGACCCAGTTCTATGCTCGTTACAGCACAGGTGCTAAATAAATGCTTGCGATTTAGTGACTTGAAATTATTTTTCCCGCAGCATGAAAATGGTTAAAGAACTGCAATAACTTAACGGCCAGTAGAGGGCAATAAAGTTAATTTTAAGAAATTTGTAGGGTCCAGTTTAAACCCATCTTCAGTCCCAGTTCTAGCCTGGAAAGGCTTTTCTCCAGAGTAGTCTCATTTAGCCTCCTGATTTTACCTTAATTCAGTGGTACCACATTAGACCCCCCTTTCTGCCCCCCCTGCAATAGAGTATATAAAAGGGGAAGATCAGACTGGTCGGTGTGTGTTGATTTATACACCATAGCTCTCTCTGCTTGGTTAATTCTTAGCTTAATCAAGACCATTTGACAATGGATAACCTTTAGAAGTGAAAAACCACAATAGAACCACTGGGTAAGATGTGGAGTAGGGAAGACATTTTGGCTTTAAGCTTCATTCGGTAGAAAACTGGAGATACAGTAAGATACTAATTCCATTTAAAAGAACCCAAACACATGTTCATATTTATGCATATAAATAAGATCAGAAAAAAAATACAAACTATGGTTTTTAATTCATGGTTAGCAAGGAATTAATACATGGAATAGTAAGGGTTTTTATCTTATTCATGCTTTCTTATATTTTTTTTCAGATTTTTTTTTTTTTTTTTTTTTTTGGCCGTACCCACGGCTTGAGGGATCTCAGTTCTCCGACCAGGTATTGAACCCGGGCCACAGCACTGAAAGCCCGGAATCCTAACCAGTAGGGCACCAGGGAACTCCCTTTTTCAGATTTTTATAGTGAATAGATATTTCTCCCAGATTAAAAAAAGTTACATTAGGTAGCACTTCCCACCAACAATTTAGAGATGAGGAAGGAAGGTGTGACTAACTTTCCTGAAACTAACTTTAACAGGGCCTGACTTGTCTTTGCCAGTCTCCCCTCCTTCCCCACAGTGAGTTTGGGGGATGGCAAGGGCCATTCAGAGGGTCATGGGACATCCCACTAACTTTGTTATTCCACGTGCTCCCGTGACCACGGTGACACAGGCTGTTTCACATATTCCTTGACCTAGGTGGGAGCAGGCAAGTAACAACAGCTTTAAGAGGGGCCTTTCTTCTACATTTCATTTTTGATATTGCATTTTTCTATCTCTACAGAGCCCCGTATCTTTCCCATGTTATTTTTAGTCATCCTTGCAGGGAAAAAAAACCAAGTCAATCAGGGTTTCTGGCATGTCAGCTTTTC
The DNA here is from genome assembly GCF_965194825.1 of Balaenoptera physalus. Classification (NCBI taxonomy): domain Eukaryota; kingdom Metazoa; phylum Chordata; class Mammalia; order Artiodactyla; family Balaenopteridae; genus Balaenoptera; species Balaenoptera physalus. The sequence goes on along the minus strand of NC_138884.1, from coordinate 116,957,671 downwards.
ATGAAGAGAACACAAAGTAGAGCTCCCAGCAAGCCTCATAAAACATAGGATTTATGGGAGACCTTTCATCTACATCCAGTTAAAATGTTCCCTGCTAGGCGACTGAGAGTGCATGGAAATCATCATTTGAAAAGGCCTTACTTTAAGGACTGAATACAGAGGCTCAAATGTTGCTTCACCTCCTCTTCCTTTTCATAGGACTCCAGTACACTGTGCGCTTCATCGTGGTGATAGCAGTAGATTTTATAAATATCTTCCAGTGGCCCTTTAATCTGCAAGAATACTTCTCCTGATAAATGCAAAACAAAGGCAAGATGACATCAAGTCAGACCAAACTGGCACTTCACATATTTATTTTGTGACAACATTGATTAGTGTTAACAAGTTGGATGGGTCCCATTTTATACCTAGATTGTTGGGGGGGGGGACACAACAACCTAGTGGATGACGCTGAGGGACCTTCTTTCCTCCCTTTTCTTCCTTTTTTTCTTTCCACCCTCCTCCTTCCCTTCTCCCTTTTTCATTCCTTCCCTCCTGTCTTTTATAAAACAAAGGATAATGAGCTTAATGGAGGTGGGCAGAAAAAGAAAGCTGGTTTTCTTAGATTATGCCCTTGGTTAGTGTGCAGGGTTCTGGAGTAAACAAAGATAAACAAAGAAAAACAAAGGGCATCGCTCACTACCTGGTTCTATGAGGGCTAAGTCATCACCCACTGCAATTGCCCACCCTGAGAGGAATCCAGGATGAAAAACAGGATGAGGCACTCGTCGCTTTGGATAAACAGACCCTCAGAGGGTTGGGTGTATGTCTCAGGAAGCCTTTCAATCACCCCAGATTCTTGCATCGTCCCATACAGAGAAAAGCACTAAAATCATTAACTTGGGATATCTGTTCTTTGTGACCAACAGTAATCTTTCAGCAAGATGTGTGTTTGATTGCGTGTATTTCCTAGCCCCAAAAATCATATATAAACTGGCTTCTCCTCCACCTCTTTGGAATCGTTTCCTCAGAGCCACTGAGAGGTCGTCTCCTTAGAGTCCTCAGTAAGTCCCTGAATAAAACTTAAACACACAACTCTTACACTGTGAGTTTTTCTTTGACACCAGTTAGAGGCTGTACTTTAGAATCAGTCTGTATGGGTTCAGGTTAGGCTGTGCTACAGACTTGGACAAGTTAGTTTTTGCTCTCTGAACCTGTTTCCTCATCTATAAAATGTGGACAATAATAGATCCAATTGCACAGGGTCATTATAAAATTAAAGAGATAGGGTATGTAAAGTTCAGATTACAGTACATACATAGTAAATGCTCAAAATGGAGCAGTTATTGTCAATTTGTTAGAGGCATGAAGAGTGAAATTTCAGGTTCTAGGTAAATTATTTTTCGCTATTTATTTTACTAACATTTCCTGAGTTTGTCTGAGAGGCAAGCAGTGGATGTGAGGGAAATAAAATATTTTCTTTTATGTGATAATAGAAAGAACTGGTCATTATTCCTGTTAAAAATCAATTGGATAATACTATGAACCAGTGTTATGACTGTTCATAAAGCAACCTGGGCTAATTATGTCCAGGTATTTAAGGAATCCTTTTTGATATATGATAAAATTGGGTCTATAACTGATGACTCAAGTACATATTGGAGAATACTTTGATTTAATCACCACTTCATCACATAAAAATGCATCCACTCTCCAACCCAGAACGTGTTAAGATGATTTGGGAGACACAGAAGAAATATGTGATAGATCTGCTCCCCAAAACATTGCCAGTTTGGGGTTGATAATGATTTGGGACTGAACTGATTGGAAGTGATAATGGACCTGCTAATCTGGGTCTATTATAGTAACAAGTCATTCTTCCTACAGATATAGAAGTGCGCTTTATATTTTCAACAAGTTTTGCATATATTAACTGCTTAACCCCTTATACATATGAGGAGATAAGAGGTTATTTATCCATATTAAATAAGGATGGACAAATCTGACTTTAAAACAAAGAAATGATTTTTCCAAAGTCCTGTCAGGAGATGGAGAGCCAGGATTAGAGGCCATATTCTCCTCATTTTTCCCTTAGATTTTAGCCCTCCCCACATCAGAGTTCTGCTGGACCCTGGACACAGTGACGCAGTTGCCTGGAACACTGGACTCAGAATCAGAAATCACTGTCATTTACGATTTGTGAAGTAACTTCGGGAATGACTTTTTAAAAAAATTCTTTGAGCCTCAAATCTCTCATTTGTAAAATGGAAATAATAGTTACATTTGAGATGATTTTGAGAATTAAATGAAATGTGGATGTTAAATCTCCTGGCACTGACAAGTTCCTCAATAAATGTCACTTGCTTTCTAATGCTGCTCTACTATTTCTAGAATTATAACACTAGTACTTTTATTTTTTCATTTTTTAAAATTTATTTTTAAAGATTTTTTTTTATGTGGACCATTTTTAAAGTTTTTATTGAATTTGTTACAATACTGCTTCTGTTTGGCTTTTCAGCCACAAGGCATGTGGGATCCTAGCTCCCCGACAAGGGATTGAACCCGCGCCCCCAGCATCGGAAGGCGAAGTCTTAACCACTGGACCGCCAGGGAAGCCCCATTAAATTTTTATTGGAGTATAGTTGATTTACAGTGTTGTGTTATTTTCAGGTGTACAGTTAAGTGAATCAGTTATACAGATATATATATATACACATATATACATTCTTTTTCAGATTCTTTTCCCATATAGGTTATTACAGAATATTGAGTATAGTTCCCTGTGATATACAGTAGGTCCTTGTTAGTCATCTATTTTATATATAGTAGTGTGTATGTGTTAATCCCAATCTCCTAATTTATCACTTCCCCCCACATTTCCCTTTGGTAACCATGAATTTCATTTCGAGATCTGTGAGTCTGTTTCTGTTTTGTAAATAAGTTCATTAGTATCATTTTTTATTAGATTCCACATATAAGTGATATATGATATCTGTCTTTCTCTGTCTGACTTAATTCATTTAGTATGATAATCTCTAGGTCTATCCATGTTGCTGCAAATGGCATTATTTCGTTCTTTTTTTAAGGCTGAATAATATTCCTTTGTATATATGTACCACACCTTCTTTATCCATTCATATGTTGATGGACATTTAGGTTGTTTCCATGTCTTGGCTATTGTAAGTAGTGCCACAATGAACATTGGGGTGCATGTATCTTTTCTAATTATAGTTTTCTCTAGCTATATCCCCAGGAATGGGATTGCTAGATCATATGGTAGTTTCTTAGGAAATCGTCATACTGTTCTCCATAGTGGCTGCACCAATTTACATTTCCACCAATAGTGTAGGAGAGTCCCCTTTTCTCCACACCCTCTCCAGCATTTACTGTTTGTAGATTTTTTGATGATGGCCATTCTGACCAGCGTGAGGTGATACCTCATTGTAGTTTTGATTTGCATTTCTCTAATAATTAGTGAAGTTGAGCATCTTTCATGTGCTTTTTGGCCATCTGTCTGTCTTCTTTGGAGAAATGCCTACTTAAGTCTTCTGCCCATTTTTTGGTTAGGTTGTTTGTTTTTTTTTGTTTTTTTTTAATAAATTTATTTATTTATTTATCTATCTATTTTTGGCTGTGTTGGGTCTCCGTTTCTGTGCGAGGGCTTTCTCCAGTTGCGGCGAGCGGGGGCCACTCTTCATCACGGTGCGCGGGCCTCTCACTATCGTGGCCTCTCTTGTTGCGGAGCACAGGCTCCAGACGCGCAGGCTCAGTAGTTGTGGCACACGGGCCTAGCCGCTCCGCGGCATGGGGGATCCTCCCAGACCAGGGCTCGAACCCGTGTCCCCTGCATTGGCAGGCAGATTCTCAACCACTGTGCCACCAGGGAAGCCCTGTTTGTTTTTTTTGATATTGAACTGCCTGAGCTGTTTGTATACTTTGGAGATCAATCCCTTGTCAGTTGCTTCATTTGCAAATATTTTCTCCCATTCTGTGGGTTGTCTTTTCGTTTTGTTTATGGTTTCCTTTGCTGTGCAAAATCTTTTCAGTTAAATTAGGTTCCATTTGTTTATTTTTATTTTTGTTTTTATTTTCATTAAAACACTAGTATTTTTAAAGTATTACATTATTTTCTAATTTCCATCCAGCCAATAAAAGATGTTTCTTTCCTTTCATTTATGGGATTTCTCTGTGATTAAAGTTAGACTCTGTGTGTGTGTGTGTGTGTGTGTGTTTTGCTTGGTTGGTTTTTGTTTTAGTGCTTTTTTGGACTTGTAAGGAAACACAGTGACTGTGAACATTTTTGGAACTGAAGGGATAAGGGATCCTGGTTAGGTTCCTGGGATTTTACTGAATTGATCCTTCTGCCAGTGGAGGTCTTACAGATTCACTCTTCACGACAGTTAGCAACACAAATAGTAAGAAAGAGAGTAGTTACAAGAGGAGAAAATAAAATAGGACAGTGGCTAAATTTAGGGTTGGGCATAAGAGGAGGCGAGCCTCCCAGTCACAGAGGCAGGTAGCAAACGGGAGTGAGGGCTTTGGCTGGGCAAGGGAGTCAAGGCTCAGATGAGCTCAGCAGCAAGTCAGGAAGAGAGGATCTGAATACCCGCAGCCCAACACGAGATGAAATTGTAAATATGTGTGTTCACTACAAAGCAGCTTAGAGTAGAGACAAAGGATGAAAGAGGTCTGGACAACCTCATAAATCCACAGTAGGATCAAGTCAGATAGTCAAAACACAAAGGACAACGGCATTTATTTTGCACACAATGAAAACATTAATTGTAAATTCCCTTATATTTTCTTTAACAGAAGTGGTCTAGTTTGAAAGAATTTATAGCTCTCTCCTGAACAGCAGAGTTGAATTTTTTACTCTTTTCCAAGTAAAATTCTGTTGGGCCTCTAATAACAATGATTAAAGTTAAAAGATATTTAAGCACTCTAATTGAGAGTCATTTATTCACCCAGAGGCCAAGTACAATACTGGGGGGCAGAATATTTGATTCCCCTCCCAGCCCTACCAATGTATGCTGCTTCATAATAGTGCAGATGAAGTGATGTGTCTTGCAGCAAAAAAAAAAAAAAAAAAAAAAATTATTCTGTTTCCACGGTAACGTGACTCTCGGCTGCATTTCTTCAGTGGTGAAGGACAACTGTTCTGTCTACTGTATGTGGGCTTGAAAGAATGATTAGGATTGGAGAAGGGACTGAGCCAAGACCAGCTAAGGTAATTTCCCTTCTGGCTGCCTGTCACAAAATCACCAGAATCCTCTGAAATAAATCTAACTATCGTGTGCTTCTTTTTCAAAATTCTACAACCCAAGACTTTCTGCATTGACTTCCCCCCAGAATATCTGCCATACAAAAGGAGGGGAAAAAAGCGCACCTTTTAAAATGCCCTTAGTTACCTCCTTTAAAAACAGCTTCCAGGGATATTGAACACATTTTATATCCTGGCATCTAATGTAAACTGTCACTAATATAAACACATATATGTTCCTCTTCTTGGCCCACCTCTTCTTTACTTGCAGACCCTCATGTCCATCCCCAAGGTGTACCATACCAAGTGATAGGCTTCTATATTATTCTGACCCAACTACAAGATGAACTTCCCCTACAGGTAAGTAAGCCAGAGTGAAACCAACAATATCCAAGAGACCTCCCTGCCGTAGGCCTTGTTTAAGAAAATGGCATAAAAGGGAGTGAAGTAATTATAGTCTTTATTTAGTTCAGCCTTATTTGATAACCATTTAATGAGTGACTATTATGCACTGAGTACTTTGGTAAGTACTGCAGACACAAAGAACCAACACTTCCCTCAGGTGACTTATGGAGGCCAGTAAGGGAGAGAGAAGAGTAAACTCTCATTTCCCATGCTATGTGAAAAGTATGACAGTAGCTACAAAACACAGAGGGTGATCCATTCTGCTCTTGAGAAACTTTGAGCTCTTTCCCTAACAGTCTGCCCTTGAAATAGGAGTTATGAGTGAGCGCAAAAGCACAGAGATGCATGGAGGGAGCAGGTTCTGCTCAGAAACTGCAAGTGGTCTCCGATGGCTGGCTGGTGCCACACCTGGGGGGGAGGTTTCAGAAGAGGCTATATAGGTGAGTAGGGGCCAGATCATGAAAGACCTTGTGATAATTAAGAAGCTGGAACTTTAGCCTGAAGGTGATAGAGAAGCGCTGATGGATTTTAGGCAGCAGATTAATATGATTAGATTGTATTTTAGAGAGTTTACTCTTCGGTTAATCATATGAACAATGGAATTTGGGGGAGGAGTTAGGGAGACTGGAAAAGAGAAACCAGTTGAAAGGCTTCTATAATAATGTAAGAAATAAATAAGGAGGGCTAAAACAGAAAGTTACGGCAGTCAAGAGAGAGTACTCTAAAATCCACCGACTGGTTTCAGATTCTGGTTTTACTGTTGTGACATTTGGGAAAATTACCTGATTTCTCTTTTCCTTAATTTCTTCATCCAAAATATGGAATAATCATAATGGTAGGGTTGTTTGAAGATTAAATGAGTTAAAATATGTAATGTAGTTATATCAGAAGGTGGCGTGCAAATTCTCATTAGATGTTAGTTTTAACCACTAAAGCAAAAGCAGGGAGGATGGAGAAGAGAGAGAAAAAAAATAAGGACATTGAACATGTGAAAGATGAAGAGGATAACTCCAGGCATATCTCAGGAATTCAGTTTCAGTAAACATGAGGATAGACAATGAGGACAAAATAGAGTGTTTTAGTGGGAAGACAACGAGTTGAATTTTAGATGTACTGAGTTTGTCACCCATAGTATATTCAAGTGGAGGGCCCTTCATGAAATTGGATATATGAGTCTGGGATTCAGGAAAAAAGAAGATCTGGAATAGAGATGTAGGTATGTAAAACCTGAGTAGTAGAAACCATGAATTTGATATGGTCATGCAAGAAAGTCCATGGAGTGAGAAGAGAAGAGGGCATGAGGACCAAATGCTGGGAATACTAACACTGAGGGGAGCCTAGAAGAAAAAGAGTCTGCAGAAAAGTTTGAGAAGTTACAGCCAGAGAGAAAGGAGAAAAACTAGGGTGGGTGTCAGCAAAGCCAAGGATAAAATAGTGAGAAATACTTCAGAGAGAGTGAACAAGTTTGTGAGTGACAGAGCCTGTTATTATCTCCCAATACCAGTACTCCCCCTTTTCTGTAATGATGAATTATGGGCTGCCCCAAATAAAAACTACATTTCCCAGCCTCCCTTGTAATAGTAGTGGCCATGCAATTAAAGTCCACCAATGGGATATATGGAGAAGTGTCCTATGACGATATCCAGGAAATATCTTTATGAGGTAGCTAGCTCATCCTTTACGTCTTCTTCTACATACTTTCCTTTGTTCTGCTACCTGGAACTTGGATACTACCTTGTCCATGAAGGTAAGGTTGAGTGGAGCTGTGAGCCAGAAGAAGCTTGTATCCCAGAGGACTCTGTGGAGTAGAGTTGCCATTCAGACCTAAAATACATGCCTTTATTTATTTATTTATTTTTTAAATGCAAAAGCTATTTATTGAAAACCACAACAATAGAACAGAATAATTTCTAGCTAAAGGAAAGGGAACAAAGCAAAGATGCCTGTTCTTAATTATTAAATCTTATCTTCATGAGTTATTTATGTTGTTTTGCTTGTTTTTTTTAAATTTTATTGAAGTATAGTTGATTTACAATGTTGTGTTTAATTTCTGTTGTACAGCAAAGTGACTCAGTTATACATATATATTCTTTTTCATATTTTTTTCCATTATGGTTTATCACAGGATATTGAATATAGTTCCCTGTGCTATACAGTAGGACCTTGTTGTTTACCCATCCTGTATATAATAGTTTGCATTTGCTAATCCCAAAGCCTTTAGACTTTTACATAATAGAGAAATAAATATCTATATTATTTAAGGTAGTAAAGTTTTGTTTTGTTTCCTGTTTCTCCCAGCTGAACTTTATTCTAATCAATACAGTTTTTCTCTTCTCCTGTAAAAAAAAAAATTTTTTTGAGAGATACCAGTTGAAGGCCCTCCTCTTTACTATAAAATTTTATTCAAAAATTCTATGAAAATATTAAATGAGCTGTTGCATATGAAGAGAGTTACAAACTGAATGTTTGTTTCCCCCATAAAATTCATATGTTGAAGCCTTAACCCCAAATGTGATGGTATTTGGAGGTGGAGACTTTGGGAGGTAATTAGGTATATATGGGGTCATGGGAGGGGGACCCTATGATGGGATTAGTGCCTTTTTAAGAAGAGGGAGCTTTCTCTATCTGCCATATGAGGATACAGTGAGAAGGCAATCCAGCAAGAGAGCTCTCACCAGGAAACTCATCTGCTGCCATCTTGATCTTGGACTTCCAGACTCCAGAACTGTAAGAAATAAATGTCTGTTGTCTATAAGCTACTCAGTCTTTGGTAGTTTTTAATGGCAGTCCAAACTGACTAAGACAAAGGGTTAAAAGTAAGAAGTTACTTGTTTTAGCAAGAAAAAATATGTAATAAATTCAGCTCTAAAAACCAACTACAATGATAGTAAAAGAGAATTTTAGTTAAAATCTTAGGCAGTCAAAAGGTACAAACTTCCAGTTACAAATAATCACTAGGGATGTAATGTACAACATGATAAATATAATTAACACTGTTGTATGTTATATATAAAAGTTGTGAAGAAAGTCCTGTCAGGAATAAAGACGCAGACATAGAGAATGGACTTGAGGACACAGGGAAGGGAGAAGGGTAAGCTGGGATGAAGTGAGAGAGTGGCATGGACATATATACACTACCAAATGTAAAACAGATAGCTAGTGGGAAGCAACCACATAGCACAGGGTGATCAGCTCTGGGCTTTGTGTCCATCTAGAGGGGTAGGATAGGGAGGGTGAGAGGGAGACGCAAGAGGGAGGGGATATGGGGATATATGTATACGTATAGCTGATTCACTTTGTTATATAGCAGAAACTAACACACCATTGTAAAGTAATTATACTCCAATAAAGATGTTAAAAAAAAAAAGTTCTGAGTTCTCATCACAAGGAAAAATTTTTTTCTATTTCTTTAATTTTATATTTATATAAGATGATGGATGTTCTCTAAACCTATTGTGATACTTCAAGATGTATGTAAATCAAATCAGTATGCAGTACACCTTAAACTTATACAGTGCTATATGCCAAATATATCTCAATAAAACTGGAAGAAAAAATTCTCAAGCATCGATTATGATCTAAGATATATCCCAAAGAAACTTCTTTAGTTCTGAGTAAAACTTGATTGTCAAGACAGAGCATTCAGAATACAGAGAAGGGGGTGGGATGAACCTGAGGACAGAGGGTAGATATGACCCACTCCCGGGAAAGAGGGTCTGAGATCTGGGCTATGAGCCTCTGGCTGTCACTTCCCTGAGTGAGTAAATATGCCACCCCCAAATGAAAGAGCTTTCCTGGCAGCTTTCACCCGGACTGACTAGGAGAGCTCCCCATGGTCTGCCTCTCCTCCTTGGATGGGAGCCCAGCCTTCTTGGATGGGACTAAACAAGGCAGCAGCTCAGCCAGCCAAAATGCCAGATCATGTACATGTTGTCTTCCTTTCATACTTAGCCTCCTGTTCTCCAGGGCAGGGCAAAATGAGGAGGGGTGTGAGAAGAAAGAGGTTGGAAGAGTAAATGCTGCTTACAGAAGCCACTATCCTTTGCCTTTAGTCTCATTTAGTTCCTGCCTCACTTGGGGATAACACTGGCTACTAAGGGATACTCAGGGGACCCTGGTTAGGGTTATGCAATTCAAACCAAGCCCAGGTGCCAAGTGGAACATGCAGCCATGGGATTAAAACAAGCATGTCCCTTGAGTATCAATTCTATGAAGATATTTGAAGAAAAATTATTTTCATGTGAAAAAATAGAATGGAAAATTTACGTGAATTCTTAAGACAAAACAAGACTCCAAATTATTTCATGCCTGTGGCTGGGGCTTTGGGTCAGAACTCCACGTTCCCTGAGGCTCATGATATTTCTCTTTTGGCATCAGGAATCTTTCGGTAAAAATTTTTCAGACGCACTACAGTAAGATAAATTCAGAAAAATGTGTTCATTGGATTTGACATTTCTGAGGTCTCTGGTGACATGCTAACAGCAATTTCAGAGAAGTGGTTTTAGGAGGGAATGGTGTGAGACCAATAAGGGTAGCTCGACCATGAAAAAAAAAAAGAGAGAGAAAGGAAGGGAGCCAGGGTGAACTGTGGGGTCTTGGCCCATAACCACTGCTGTGTCTAGTGCCAGGGAGGAAAAAGGCATAATTGTGGTGGGGTCTCTCAAAAGAGAGGCCATTCCATCACTGAGGCACTACCCACCCAGCACATTGGGAGTAGCGGGTGGCCTGGTAGCTGGGCAGGACAAACTGGGGAGCATTAGTGGGTGGTAGAGATGGACAGTGTATAATACGTAATAAGACCTGTATTAGGAAGAGCTGGAGTCCCCTTCTGCGTCCAGAATTAGTGATGCTATTTGGAGAAAGTCAGGCTCTTACCTTTTTCGTCTGAACAATGAGACGGTTGGATTGGATGCTCTTTAAATATTAGCCCAGCACTAACATTCAAGAATAAAGCCGTTTATTTTGATGGTAACTCGTGCTCTCTTCAGGAACATTTTTGAGTTCCTGGATACTTTACCTTCAGGTGGGAATCTTTATAACAACCAGCACGTTAAGAAAACGTTGGTTCTCTGAGAGTTGAAAGTTAAAAGGTTTCTGCGGGCTAGATTGGAAAAAGGTACAACAACTTTTCCCTCCTCAAGATTTACAGCGCCAAGGACCCCGCTCTTAGACCAACTCATGACACCCCATCTATCCACCTTAGTAAGTACCTCTCTTAAGAATGCTTGCCTCTACCAGTTGCTCTACACTACCTACCAGCCTCTGGAAATGACACGGGAAAAACCGCAGGCAGACCTGGTAACAAGAAGAACAACGACAATTTCTGCGTTCCCTCGGCATGCCAGCCAGTGTCCTGGATACCTATCACTGTATCTGTCATTCATGTCTTTCATTCAGGAAGTACTTATTGAGGACGCTATTCTAGATGCTGGTGATACAACAGTAACAAAACAGACAAGAATACCGCCCTGCCATTGGAGCCTGTGTCTTAGAGGTGGACACCCTCTGTCTCACCCTTCTGCCATGGAGGGCTGGCCATCCCCACTGGAAAAATGAACAAATGAGTCTGCCTTCTGTTGCCAGTTGCTTATCCATTCTTCCATCTTCCAAACTAATACAATTTGGACCAGCAATGCACCCAGTTAAAACTACTGACCTTTCCCCCAGTCTCTGGCAGTTAGAGGTGGTCGAATGTGTGTGTGTGTGTGTGTGAGAGAGAGAGAGAGAGAGAGCGAGAAATGGAATAGTGTGTGTGTAAAATGAAATCATGAGATATAGGTAGAAGTCACTGGGAAAGATTTCTATTCCCCCAACATGAAAAAAGCCTCAGGAGGAGGTGCTTTTGCTCTCATTACCAGCAGGAAGCATGCTTGGCAGTGGACTAACCATCTTGAGGCCGTGAAGCCAAGCACCACAAGTTAAGTACTAGGAAGGAAAAAGCTGGAAGGAGCCAGTAAGCAGCTGTCTCAGTCCTGGCCTATTGAGTTATGGATTTCTTGTTACGTGAGAGAAAAAGTCCTCTTTTGGTTAAGTCCTTTTGGTGAAGTTCCTATTCCAGGCAGGCCAGGGCAGTCCTCACGGATCCAAGTGACCTGCCCCAGCCACGGAGGTAGCGGTGACAGAGCCAGCATTAGGGTGCAGATCGGTCTCCCTCCAAAGGCCGAGTTCTTGCTGGGCTCTTGTGCACCCTGAAGCTCTGCATTCCTGCTAACGACTTCTCCTTCTGGCTTCCTAGCAATTGGGAAAATGTTCAGGGACTCATAGGGCTCTTACACTCGCAAGATTTCTTTCTTTCTTTTTATTGCTGGTCTTTATGTGTATTCTGTGCAATATCTGACTTTTCACAGCTCCATTCAAATCTGACTGCACAACTCAGCCGCTGACCCCAAGGAGCCAGCTCCACAGCCCAGGACTTCACTTTCTCCTCAGAGAACAGCACTATAGAACTTGTTACTTAGCCTCCCTGGTTTTCTTTTTATCACAAGAAATAAGTCCTAGTAGTGCTGGGACCCAACTTGACCTCAGGAGACTGGAGGTCCAACCTTCAAATTGTATCCTGGTGACTTCCTTCTGCTGATTTTTCCTTGCCTGTGTGGATTTGTGTATACTTGACCTTTAACCCCTCACCTTTTTTTCTATCATGTTTTCTAAAGCTGACAGCTTTCCTGTTACTGCCAATATTTGGAATAAAATGCCCTGACCTTTCACTGCTGTGTCTGGGTCTCCCCGCTGCTGGCCTCACACATTCCAGGGAGCAGGTGTGAAGCTCCCACCCTGCCCTCGCTGGTCAGGATGAACGAGGCCAAGCCAATCTGTGTCCTGTGTAAAACACACACACACACACACACACACACACACACGTGTACAATATAACAATACTAGAACAATGATTCAGGTGAGCTACTTTGTGGCATCTCCCACATGGCATCACTGTCAGTGACTAATCTCTTTTCACAAAATCACCGCTAAAGGCACAGATTCCTGCTTCAGGGACATACAAGAGACACTGCTTTAGGAGAACAAAGCACGGCCACAGAACAACAGTGCATCACCCACTCCACCTTCAAAGAACAGAAAGCTCTAAGTTGTCTTTGTCTCCAAGGATAAACTCACCCTGGGGAAAAAGCATGTGAGAAACTGTAATTTCTGTACCTTAAGCTTCTTTCTGTTCTGGTTCTCTTCACGGTGTGTGTGAGGTAAGCAGACTTAAACATATTCATAACTCAGTCTTTTTGAAATACTTTGAAACATTGTAACATTGTTGCAAATGCATAGAGGAGGACACAAGCCCCATTTTAGTTCTCTATCACTATGTAACAAACCACCCTAAAAGTGAGTGCCTTATCACAACAACCATTTTGATTTTCTCTCATGATTCGGTGGGTTGGCTGGTATCACCTCAGTGGTTCTGCTCTGCTGATGTTTGCTGGGGCTGCAGTCATTCAGGGCTTAACTGGCTGAACGGTCTGAGATGGCTCCTTCCCTAGTCTGGTACCTTGGAAGGGACAGCTAGAAGGCTGGCCTCAGCTCGTAGGCTGGGACAGAGGGACCACTTTCTCACTAGGTGGTCTCAGGTCTAATCTCTTTCCATGTGATATTCCAGCAGGGTAGCTGGATTTCTTAAATGGCAGGCTCCGCAAATCAAAAAAGTAGAAATGTCTGGCTTTCTTAAGGCTTAGGCCCAGTCAACTGGCACAGTGTTTCTTCCACTACATTGTACTATTTGGTGAGTGTCAGGGCCAGTCCAGAGTCATTATGGGACTAGACTACATGGCAGCATGAATACCAGGAGGCAGGGTCCATTGAGGGCCATCTACTGCGATTGCTGTTCACTTTGTCAAACGTGGACATGATGCTTGATATCTCAAATCACCCTCCATAAGAGAAAACATGTCACCATATTAGATAGATGAGTCATCAAGATGCACACATATTGGGAACACCTGGAAACCACACATGTCCGTGAACCTGATTTGCTTGAAAAACATGATCAGGACCTCTAAAAAAATTCATATGTTATTCAATTATTACATACATAAGAAATCAAAGTTTGATAATGGATGGGTACATTTAATATAATCAGGATAATAAGTTAGTAATACCATGTGTTGGATACTAAGGGTGGGCACTGGCTCTCATTATTTATACATGATTTTATTTAATCTTCATAAATGCTCTGTGGGGTAGGTATTATTGCCTCAAATTTCAAGATGAGGAACTGAAGTTCAGTGAGGCTTTGTAACTTGCCTGAGATCACACATTTAACAACCGATGGGCCAGGATGTTAAACTAAATCAACCTGAGACTGAAGCCTGTGTGTTCTTAAACTCTACACTGTCATCTTACTTGTTTTGTCCTTTCTCACTATTCTATTGTTACAAAATGATCTTCAGTTTAAGTGGAAACAAGAGCCACTTCTCACACTCCCATCCCTAAAGACTTAGAACCCATTTCCTATCTAGGCAGCCTGCCTAAATCAAGATTTTAAAATCCAGTTTCTATCGTGGCATGATAGTCTAGACAATTCCCCAGAGCTCTCAGACATATGCCTCTGTGCTTAAACTTGAGCCTCGACCAAACCCCAAGGTTTTTATTGAGTAAAATTCTTCTCCTGGCTGATCTAGGTATCAGGAAAGTTTCCCCTCTGGCACTAGAACTGTGAATCACAAGCTCATTCATGCCATCTAAGGACAAAGAAATGGAACACCTGTGCTTTTCATTTTGTGGCAACAGGATTTTGGCAATCTCACCCCAAATCAGTTTACCTTATGAAATCTAAGATGAAAGATTTTGTGATGGAAATTGCCAGTGAACTCCATTGATACGGCTACCCTGTACGGGTCATGGATACACCTCCTTGTCACTATGCTCCAGCCACATTGAACTGCTCTCCTTTATAAGAGCTTCCCACACTCTCCTGTCTTGAGGCCTCTGTGCCATTTGTCATTTGGGAAGTCTTTTGCTCAAATCTCCACCTTTTTAAATCCTTCAAGTCCAAGTTCAAAAGTCACCTTCCGAATCAAGTTTTTCTTCATCATCTGAGTTGAAGTAATTAATCTCTTCTCTGTGAATCTGTATGAATTAGCTATTGCTACAGGAAAAAAAAAAAAAAAAATCCCCCCTCCAAAAAAACTTAAAGGCTTAAAACAACACTGTTTATTTGCTCACGAGTCTCCAGGTTGATAATCTGAGTAGAGCACAGCTGGGATGGCTTGTCTCCATGTGGTGTTAAAGGGGTTTTATTGATACATTTGTAGTCTGTAGCATGAGGCCAGCTGGCTGAGGAGGGCCTTACTCACGTGTCCAAGGCCTTGACTGTGTTGTTTGGGATGACTGGGTGGTTTGAGCCTTCTCTCTCCCTGAGCAGAGAGTGGCTGTCACAAGGCTGTTGTAGAACATCATTTTGCCACATTTTATTGGTCAAAGCAAGTCATGAGGCTAGGCCAGATATAAAGGGTAGGGAAATTAAAATATGCCTCCAACTTTTTCAAATATGGCCTTATTGCCTTAATTTTTTCCATAAATTTTCTACAGTCTTCCTCAATATTGCAATTTATAATTAGAAACTTGAAATTGTGAGCATCTTCAATTGCGTTTTCTCTGCAAGCCGTAATAATTTAAATGTTTTAGATTAATTTTTGCTTATAGGAAAGTTGCAAAAATAGCACCAGTAGTTTCCAAATGTCCCTCACTCGTCTTCCCCAGTGTTAACATCTTACATCACCATAGTACAATTGTCAGCAAAAGAAAATGAACTTGCTGTAATACTATTAACTAAACTGAACACCTTGCTTGGATTTTGACACTAATGTCCTTTTACTGTTCTAGAATCTATTCAGGCTCCCACTTGCATTTATTTGTTAGTCCTCCTTTGTCTTCTGCAGTCTTTAAGAGTTCCTCAGTCTTACCTTGTCTTTAATGACCTTGGCACTTTAGAACAGTGTTGGTCAGTTATTTTGTTGAGTGTCCCTCACTTGAGTTTGCTGCTATCTAAGGTTTTCTCATGACTGGACACGAGAGCACATATTTTGGACAAAAGTACCACAGATATGATGTTGTGTCCCCCTCAGTGCATTGTATCACAAGGCTCATGATGTGAATGTGTGTTATTTCCTGATACTGCTGATCTTGATTACTCACTTGGTTAAGGTAGTCTTTGCCTGGTTTCTCACTGAAAAGTTACCATCTTTCCCTTTGAGGTTAATACTTACTTAGGAGACTCTTTGAAACTATGAAAATAAATTTCTCCTCAAACTTTCATCCACTAAATCTAGCATTGATCAGTGGATTTTTCTGTAACAATTATGACTATATTATTTACCTAATGGTAATTTTCTATTTTCTTCTTTCCTTCTATATTTATTCATTGAAATTTACTGTAAGGAAGAGCTTTCCTTTCTCCTCATTTATTTATATCCGTATGGACTCTATTTTATTCTATGGGCTAAAATCCAATACTAGCATTATTTATTTGGCTGCTCAAATATATAAACCATAATACTTTTAATTGTGAAAATACTCTCCTCCTAGGACAGAGACACCTAATAAGCTCAGAGAAAATTCTACTAAATGGAAGATATTAAAATTCTGATTATATATCTCTCTATATTAAAATGTATAAATATTTGAGCTTAAATATTTTCAAAGCTATTGTCTTCTTGCCTCCATTTTGATTTTTCCTTTCTTTCTTTTTGCAAAATAAAGCTCATCAAATAAGTTGTTTCTATTCATGATTTTTGAATATTTTTCCAAATATAGATATTGTAAAATCTGGTACAGGATATAACTTTATCCTATTAAACAGGAGCTCTGTCTAAAGCTTCTTTTCATAAGTCAAGTCTTCCAAAATACAATTTAAAAATTTCAAAATTAAATCTTTTACACAGTATGAACTCTCATTGTTTAATTATTTTAAAGCTAATTCCTTGTTTTCATAGGGATAAATTTCAGTGTCTTCCCATCTGCAGTTTTGTTTTCAATAACTGCAATTATAAAGACTAAAAAGCTGAAGTTACTTTTCTGTCTGTTTGTTGAATATCTTAGCTAAAGACTTCTAGCTGATTTTGAACAAAATGCAATTTCTAAAAGCTGATTAGTGACCAACACCAAAAAAAGTGTGCATATCCTCTAAATATTATATACAGTTCACTCTAATTTTTGTATATGTAAAACTATGTGTGAATTTTGACTACATTTGAATTAATAGAATATCACGGCGTTACTACATATGCACCACAATCAATCCCAAGCACATTTCTGCTCCATAGATTTCTTACTTTAGTAAGAGCATTCTTTTACTGTGATGCTCCACCAAAATCTGTATTCATACTATAATTTGCATTCATAAATTTAATTTTTAAAGTTATAGTAGCATTTACAATACAGTCAGAAAATTCACCTTTGACACAATAAACTTCCAAAAGCTTTTCTTTGATTCTGTGAATTGGATTAAACATTTTGAATCAGAATTGGAATTAATTGATTTTCTGTTTAATTCATCTGCTCACACTATTATAAAACTGTCATAATTTAACTGTTTGCAAAATCTTCTGCTAATGGTGTCAACTCATTAATAGCCATTGCTCACAGGCCCAAGGAAACTTGGAATTAAAAAGGAGAGAAATTAACTTAGGATAACTGTCATTTGACACAAGTGAAGCCAAGATGCATGGAGTGATATGTACTTGGGCTTAAAGGTATAGGTCAGATTTCAACAAGTAGGTTCAGGTTGGGAAGAAGGTTCCAAGTGGAAGTAGCAGCATGAACAAAAGCATGGACAGCAAATGCCAAATGCCAAGTACAATCAGTCCTCCACATCCACAGGTTTCTCATCCACGGATTCAACTAAACTCAGATAGAAAATATTCAGAAAAAAAAAATCCAGAAAGTTCCAAAAAGCAAAACTTGAATTTTCAGGCACCAGCAACTATTTATATAGCATTTACATTGTGTTAGGTATTATAAGTAATCTATAGATGATTTAAAGTATACGGGAGGTTTGCATAGATGATATGCAAATACCGCACCATTTTATATAAGGGACTTGAGTATCCGAGGATTTTGGTATCCAAGAAGGTCCTAGAACCAATCCCTGTGGATACAGAGGGACTACTGTATGTTTTAAAATAACGAGCATGTTTTTTTAAGAGTAATGACTAACTTTTGATGTAGATGTTGCTACTTCTTCTGCAGATTTCTGTCTTCTGATTGTCTTATGGGTCAATGACAGCATTAATGACCCCCTTGTGAATGGTATTTTGTGTGTTATATGTTGACCATCAACTTTCTTGAGAAATAAAAAATCAATACTTAATTTTTATTAAATGTGCATACATTAAACCCTTAACTTTTGAAAGGGTTTATTGCAAAATAAGATAAGCATAACCAGACAATAAAAAGGTGATAGATTTATATCAAACAATAAATAACCAAACTACTGTAGCAACAGCATCCACATACTCTGTAGCAGGACAGTTCAGCCGCCACTTCCCACACATATTTCACTTGCACTTAATCTTTAATTCCCTACATGTCCCACTAAGCCCATTGACTGTCACCCTTGTGGCTTCCTGCCTCCCACTGCTCATGGCATGGGCCACCCAGCATGGGTCATGACATCACTAGCTGTTGCACTTTGGACAGCAGGATTTGTAGCATCAAATACATCTCCCACCACCATCAAAACAGGAAGCAGCTAGCTGTTGCTAGCTGCTCATGCCCAAAGTCATCATTTTATCAGCCAGTACCCTGTATGCCGTACTTCTAAGGAAGATGTAAGTACTGTTGAGACTAGAAAGGTCGGGAAAGGAGAGATGGGCTCTCTTTCAGAGGTTACCATGTGAGAACTCTGGCAAATGCACCTGCCTCTTACACTCTGCTAAGAGAGGCCACGTCAGAAATTGAAGTATGATATAGAGGTCTTACCAAATCTCTTGTGATGCAACTATTAATAATGATCCTCCTCTTAAAAGGAGAAAATCCAGGACAAATGCTAAACTGGACTGAATGCTTGAATAGGCTAAAACCAGAATGTTCTAGGCAAATCAGGATACATGGCTCCTTAAACCTGGAATTTCTTTTGACTCCAGCAAATACAACCAACCCCTATATTTTGTTTGTGCTTTTTTCCACGTTTCTCTTGAATCTGACCCCGTTTTCTATTCTCACTTTATCCACCTTAGCCTAGATGCTTGTTACCACATGGCTAAATTATCTATAATAACATATTTACTCATTTTCTCCTTCCATCCATTCTCTTCATACCTACTATAGTTTCCTTTCTCCAGAAACTTTTGTGTCTCATTACATCCTTGCTGAAAAAAATTGTAATGGCTCCTCATTACCTGCAGAGTAATTTCCAAACTTGGATTCCAAGTATGGTCTGTCCCTATTCTATACTTACAGATTCATTTCTCACTCCTCCCTTATACGAGTCCTTCACTCCAGCTTGACTTGGTCACTCACCATTTCCTAAACACTTGGCACTTCCTCTCCATGGTTTTGTTCATGCTGTTACTTCTACTTAGTCTTCCCAATCTGGACCTCACTTGCTGAAATCTGACCTATACTTTAAGCCCAAGTAACATCTTTAAGAATTCTTCTCTGATTCCCCATCTAGAACTAGTCTCTTTATCCCCTGAAGTTCTGCAATAGTGTAGAAAATACTCTCATGATGTATTACACAAGTGTCTTCAATTCAAGGGGTTATTTGCAAACTTTTGGAGGAAACGTGATCTCTTTCATCTTTTAATCCCTAATAATGTCACACAACACCTTAATTATTGTACACGCTGCTGCTTGATAACTATTCATTGAGTGAATAAATAAATGAATGGCCAATGAATCCACACTAGAGTGATAATGAAGAGTCCTTCCTTTAGAAATTATTTTTGCAATTTTTTGGAAACTATATAAGTCAGCTTGGGCTATCATAACAAAATAACATAGATTGAGTGGCTTAAGCAACAGACATTTATTTCTCACAGTTCTGGAGACTGGGAAGTCCAAGATCAAGCTGCCAGCAGATTCAGTTCCTGATGAGGACTTCCTTCCTGGCTTGCAGACAGCTGCCTTCCGGAGTCCTTACATGGTGGAGAGGGAACTCTGGTATCTCTTTCTCTCCTTATAAGGACACTAATTCCATCATAGATCAACCCCCTCATCACTTCATCTAAATATGAAGTACCTCCCTAAGGTCTCACCTCCTAATACCATCATGTCAGGTGTTAGAGCTTTAACATATGAATTTGAGGGGAACACAAACATTTAGTATATAATCGCAAGAAATGACTGAATTTAAACCTGTCAGTGGGAGAATCTTTTTGAGTGGGCTGGCCTTTGAGCATGTAAAATACTACCAATAGCCAGGTTGTTTCACCTTTGTATAAGATCAGCTTTGCTTATTAAACTTTGGGCCTTTCTTAAATATGAAACAAAATCAATTTCATGCCATTTTTATACTCTGATTCCCATTAACAAACAAAGACATAATGAGGATGAATAAAGATATAAGGTGTAAATGTGTGTTTGTGTCTCTGTGTGCGTCTCAAAGAAAGGATCCACATCAAACCAATAACAGTGGTTACTTAAGGGGATGTTAGTCACATTGGAGGGGTGAATTACGCTGTGTACTCCAGAACTGTTTTAATATTTTGTAATGAGCATATATTGAGTATTATGTGTAAAATAGAAAAATGATTATAACACATTTTAAAGAATTCTTAGCCTCCATGGCACTGTGTCTGTGATATCTTGGTTGTGGCAGTTACCTTCAAGTTCACAACACAATATTCCCTTTGAAGCTCCCGAGAATCATCGCACATACTGCTGCTTAATAGCTATTCACTGGGTGAATAAATAAATGAATGGCCAATGAATGGAGAAAATGGAGAGAACAAAAATTTGACCCAACACTTTTCCAGTAATTTCTTTATATTTTTTTTCAAAATCTTATCAGAGTGAGAAAATAATCTATGACTGTCTAGAAACATATTTGGAAAGCAAATAATACAGAGAAAAAAGGAAAAGCATGGAAAAAGTAGTTGTTAAGTGTTTGAATGATCGTATAAACTTTCCATGCAAAAAAATTACAATCCAAAAATCAGTGGATTCCTAATCATATGATGAATAAGAGACATTGTGACTACAATCAGTAAAGCTATTAATGTATTTAAGTGTTTAATTCTTTAAGAATCAAGTAAGTGTTAGCCATAAAAGCAAATGAGAGAACATCTGGAAGGCAAAGAGGTTGAAAGATTGGAAATTAAAAAGCAAATGGTGTGCTTAGTGCTACTGAGGGACTGCAGCAAATGGATATAAACTCATTTGAAAATAAATACAGAGTTTGTATAATTACAATGAGCCTGAAGATGGGTTTAGCATTTATATATCTCCTGGGAATCTTGGTGAGTCAGAAACATAAAACCAAAGCAACGGGAGGCCATTAAAATATTATTTCCTGTCGTATTGGAGAACTCGAGAAGAGAATAAACATACCGATTACTTGCATGGCCGGTTCCGCGTCTGTCGTGGCCTCTTCCAGCAATGACAGCAGCTTGGCTGATATCTGATGCACCGACTCAATGTTGCTAAACAAGCTATCCACGTCCAGCTGATCAACCTGAAGAAACACAAACACTGAGCACCAGCTGATGGAAGGAGATGCACAGTCTTTAGGATGTTTTCTCCTGCTAAACCGTAAGCGTTTTATATGCCAGCCCATGCTGTTTCCATCAACCGTTTCTGTAAACATTCTTATTTGGTATTTCCAGAGGAAATGTGCAGTTTTTCATGCAAGAAGCTGGATGGTGCATCTGTTGTTACCTCCCTCTTTTTCTTTATTTTGACTAAGTTTTAATGAGTTGAGTGTACATCTACATATTCCTGTAAGAACCACAGTGTGAAGAAGATTTGGGCTCCCTAATTGGCATTTTATTAACTGCCCTCTATGAGGGTATGTACTAGTGCATATGCATTCAGAACGCCTTACTGCTTGTACAGCAGAAGTCAGAACTTACTCTAAGTGACTATTTTCAAAGCTGTTTTAAAACCACAGATGTTCTCAAAGTGATGACAAGTAGATTTGCTGAGTTGTTTCCTGCTTTTTTTTTTTCTAAGAGAAATGTGAATGGAAATCTTCACCAGACGTATTCTACTAATTAAAGATACATCATATTTTATAACTTGATGCATACCCTCAAAAACCAGTGTAATCATTCCTAGATCTTATAGCTGGTGTTTATAATAATTTATTCATTCACCCATCCTTTCACTAAATAATTCCTGAAGTCCTTCTATGTACCAAGAATTGTAGTAGAGACCAAACTCTGTCACAGGCATTGGATGATTTGTAGAGGGTTGGCCAACGATCCTAAGCCATCCAAGAAGAGTATGATGAGCTATGTGCCCAGATTTTGCTGGATCTTACTCAAAATCTTTCTCCTGAGTTTAAGTCAGATCTCCTTTCATAATCAAACAGTGTCTAGTGGGTCATGAACAGCTTGGCCCAGGCTCCACTGGGTTGCCACAGGGAATAGGAGCAGGTGCCTTTTAATCATGACTTATTGTGCATGAGGTCATAGGTGGATAACCAAGTCATCAATAATCGTCATGGAGAAGCTTCAGAGATGAAAAGCAGAGTTACTGGTCCAAAACGAGGTTGGCAAAATTAGGGGTGAGAGAGAGACAGGGAGTTCAGCTAAAGATCAGAAAAAAGGAGCCAAGAAATTAAGGGAAATTGGGCACAAGGTATATAGGATAAGAGACAGACCTGGAAGAATTCTGGAGATGAAGGCCAACAACTGCAGCTTCTTTTTTTAGGCTCTCAGCTAGGTCTATTTAGGAGTGGGGCAGTGTCGTGGTCCGAATGCGGGTTGGAAAAGAATTTCCACACATAAGGCAAAATGTAAAGAAGACAGAATTTATTAGAGGGAAGGGTCGCTGCTGGAACAGCGGGCCGACTTCCTAGTAGTCTGGGAAAGTCCAGCCCAAACATGTGCTATTGATCACTTTTTATAGCCAGAAAACAAAAGAATGGTTCGAGGTGAAAATTTCGACTGATTGGTCGAGGCACATATACCTTCCTTCTATAGGGTTGGAGTGGGACAGGACATATGCCTTTCCTTATTTGGGACAGATCCCGTTGCCCAGGTGGGCGTCGCCCAGGTGGGCGCAGGGATTTCGTAACCATCGCAACATGGTGAGGAGGGCGATTAGGAGTCCGGTAGGGGGTGTGACGCTGAAACTTTTTCAGGCAGGGTCGTCCTTTGTCCTTGAAGCACCATTGTCCTTGGAGCACCACAGGGCGGAGGCAGGCTGCTCATTATTTTTTTATCCCGTCCTTTTTTGACATTGACCCCATTCTTGACGTTGTTCCCCATACTGGACATGGCTATTACTTTGATCAGGGTGTTCTGTTATTCAACATGGAAGCAATACGTCACATTGTACCTTGTTTAAAATTTTGTGACTGTGTCAGTTGTTTCCTATGCTATATAGTCTGGCTGGATATATGTCCTTCAACCATCTTGGGAAATTCCTCACCTTCCTGTCATCAATCTGGTTCTCAAGAAAACTCCGAGCCTCATTTGTAATCAAATTCTGTGTGATTGTATGTAGTGGGTTTATTTATAGGACTACACAACTTTTTTTTTCAGTTTTTTAAATGTATTCTGAAATTATCTATATATTCATACCTCATTAGTAATAATTAAATCATTATTAGCTCTTAGGGTCTTTAACCCAGTATCTCACAAAATGTTTCTTTGTTAAGGACTCATTCTAACAGGATAGGGCACACATGGCTCTTCTGCCTAAAATCTATGGATTTTCAAGACTTCTAATTTCTGTATTAGTAAGTATGTTTAGTATTATAGATACAAAGTATCTAAAAGGCAGATAACAGTTATATGGCTCTTTTTGTTTATCATAATTTTAAATGGCTCAAATGCCACATATCTCTGAGTACCACTGATTTAACACATTATTTTCTTTATGTATTGGGTATTAATTAAATCACAAAGGCATAACTTTGCATAGTGCAAAATATGTTTTACAAAAGTTTTGTATGAGTCAAATTTTTCTAGATTGATTTATTTTAGATGTGCTAGTTTAATATTTTTTAAAATCATATTTTGAAATGAATCCTTCTAAAGTATAAAATTTCATCCCTAATTTACTTGCTCTGTAAGCAAGTAGTTCATATGGTGTACCCTATTATTATTACATTTTGTTGTGGAATCTTCATTCTGAGGAACTTCATATTTATTATATCATATACAATTCCATCTTCTCTGTAAAATATGAACCAGTTTGAAAATAGGGAAACTCATGCAGAGTGAAGAGAGGTGCCATGCCCCAAATTATGAAGTTCAAGACAGAGCTGGAGCTGGAAACTGACCTTTTAGTCCTACTTCATAGTCCATTACCAGCAATAACTAATAATAGAATACTTTGCCATCTATGTTTGAATTTTTTAGTTTGTTCCTGAGTTTTTCGCTAGGTTTTCAGTTCTACAATTTATTTCTCAAGGTCAGAATCCTGTATATTTGTCTAATTTATATTTTAAATTCATTTAGCAAGGATCTAATTCTGTATTCTATCTATAATCTTAGTGCAATGCCACAAATACTAAATAACAAAAGCATAGGTTTTGATTTCTTTTCTTTCTGAAGGACAGAAAGGATTAAAACATCAGTTGGCCTGGTTTCAATCACCCGTATCACCACAGGCCCATGGGGATTCTGTGAATCATGAAATGAATTCACATTTAGTCACTGATATGCCAAGGAACAAAT
Source organism: Balaenoptera physalus (assembly GCF_965194825.1). Lineage (NCBI taxonomy): Eukaryota > Metazoa > Chordata > Mammalia > Artiodactyla > Balaenopteridae > Balaenoptera > Balaenoptera physalus. The sequence goes on along the minus strand of NC_138884.1, from coordinate 116,933,233 downwards.
GTCTCATCCAAATAGGCTTTTAAAACTGGTAGATGATTTTCTAACTATTGATGTAAATTCAAGGAAGCATTTATATACATTTATTAATTATTTACTAGAAATGGGCAATACTCAGCTTAGGCTGAGTTATATTTTAAATGAAAATAAATTCATTTTTTTGTAAAAAGATTTCTTTTAAGTATACATTATTCTAAGCAAAGTCAATATATAATAATTTGAAAGTACAAAACAGAGAAATTAAAGGTCAGTATTTTGGGTGACAATTTAATTCTTTGCTTCACAAAAGTATTCACAGGATATACTTCAAATAGCAAGTTCCCATTGCATTTAAATAATTTCTGATTTTACAGTTGTATGTATACAAAACTCCCAAGGCACAAATGTCTAAGTAAAAGAAAACACACCTATAAAACTTTATCAATTCAGAGACTGTAATCACTGGTATTGGATTACTCTGTTACCACCAGCACCTTATACTCACTGTTTTCAAAAGCTTTCGTTGCATTTTCCTGCATTCACATCCCAGCCCAAGCTCTTCCCTTTGCTTACAAATGCTTTGCCCCCAAATAACTTAAAACATTCTACCCATCTGAAATGGAATATGGTAATGGTAGTGTCTGTCCAGTAGTTTTGCCCATCTTTCTGTCCTTTCTGTTGCTTTTTTGGGAGAAGCCACAGCTCCCCAGCTCTACCTGATCTGGTGGAATTGTCACTCGTGGTGCCTGACCCCTCCCTACTCCCTCCAGTGGTGGGCATGTGACCTGCTGGCCACAGCAATTGGCCTAGGATGACAGGTGCCAAAGCATAGCAAATGAGAAGCTTCACTGATTTTTCAAAATGGTTGTTGGGAAACAGAAGGGCCTGGATTGTCAGCCCTAAATATGTAAATTTCTGTCTTCAGCAGTCATCTTTGTGGAGAGCTTGACTGTAGTAAAGTCAACACAGAGAGGGAAGCTAAGTGTGACATCGTCATGTGAGCTCCTGGGTCTACCTTGCCTAAACCAAGACATCCTTATTACAGAAGGTAATAAACGGCCTTTTCTTTTTTTTTTTTTAACCATAATGTATTTTATTTTATTTTATTTAATAGATCTTTATTGGAGTATAACTGCTTCACAATACTGCGCTATCCTCTGTCTCACAACAAAGTGAATGAGCCACATGCACACATAAATCCCCATATCCCCTCCCCCTTGAGCCTCCCTCCCACCTTCCCTATCCCACTCCTCTGGGTCCTCGCAAAGCACCGCGCTGATCTCCCTGTGCGATGCAGCTGCTTCCCACTAGCTATTTATTTTACATTTGGTAGTATATATATGTCAATGCTACTCTCACTTTGCCCCAGCTTCCCCCTCCCCTCCGTGTCCTCAAGTTCATTCTCTATATCTACATCTTTATTCCTGCCCTGCCACTAGGTTCATCAGTACCTTTTTCTTTTTTTAATTTAGGTTCCATATATAAGTGTGAGCATATGGTATTCATTTTTCTCTTTCTGACTTACTTCACTCTGTATGACAGACTCTAGGTCCATGCACCTCACTACAAATAACTCAGTTTCGTTTCTTTTTACAGCTGAGTAATATTCCACTGTATATATGTGCCACATCTTCGTTATCCATTCATCTGTCGATGGACACTTAGGTTGCTTCCATGTCCTGGCTATTGTAAACAGTGCTGCAATGAACATTGTGGTACCTGACTCTGTTTTTTTTTTTTTTTTTAATCAGTCATCAATTTTATATACATCACTGTATACATGTCAATCCCAATTGCCCAATTCAGCACACCACCATCCCCACCCCACCAGGGTTTTCCCACCTTGGTGTCCATACGTTTGTTCTCTACATCTGTGTCTCAACTTCTGCCCTGCAAACTGGTTAATCTGTACCATTTTTCTAGGTTCCACATACATGCGTTAATATACAATATTTGTTTTTCTCTTTCTGACTTACTTCACTCTGTATGACAGTCTCTAGATCCATCCACACCTCAACAAATGACTCAACTTCATTCCTTTTCATGGCTGAGTAATATTCCATTGTATATATGTACCACATCTTCTTTATCCATTCGTCTGTCGATGGACATTTAGGTTGCTTCCATGACCTGGCTATTGTAAATAGTGCTGCAATGAACATTGGGGTGCATGTGTCTTTTTGAATTACGGTTTTCTCTGGGTATATGCCCAGTAGTGGGATTGCTGGATCATCTGGTAATTCTATTTTTAGTTTTTTAAGGAACCTCCAAATTGTTCTCCCTAGTGGCTGTATCAATTTACATTCCCACCAACAGTGCAAGAGGGTTCCCTTTTCTCCACACCCTCTCCAGCATTTGTTGTTTGTAGATTTTCTGATGATGCCCATTCTAACTGGTGTGAGGTGATACCTCATTTTAGTTTTGATTTGCATTTCTCTAATAATTAGTGATGTTGAACATCCTTTCATGTGTTTGTTGGCGATCTGTATATCTTTGGAGAAATGTCTATTTAGGTCTTCTGCCCATTTTTTGATGGGGTTGTTTGTTTTTTTCATATTGAGCTGCATGAGCTGCTTGTAAATTTTTGAGATTAATCCTTTGTCCGTTGTTTCATTTGCAAATATTTTCTCCAATGCTGAGGGTTGTCTTTTTGTCTGCTTTATGGTTTCCTTGCTGTGCAAAAGCTTTTAAGTTTATTAGGTCCCATTTGTTTATTTTTGTTTTTATTTCCATTTCTCTAGGAGGTGGGTCAAAAAGGATCTTGCTGTGATTTATGTCATAGAGTGTTCTGCCTATATTTTCCTCTAAAGGTTTTATAGTGTCTGGCCTTACATTTAGGTCTTTAATCCATTTTGAGTTTATTTTTGTGCATGGTGTTAGGGAGTGTTCTAATTTCATTCTTTTACATGTAGCTGTCCAGTTTTCCCAGCACCACTTATTGAAGAGTCTGTCTTTTCTCCAATGTATATTCTTGCCTCCTTTATCAAAAATAAGGTGGCCATATGTGTGTGGGTTTATCTCTGGGCTTTCTGTCCTGTTCCATTGATCTATGTTTCTGTTTTTGTGCCAGTACCATACTGTCTTGATTACTGTAACTTTGTAGTATAGTCTGAAGTCGGGGAGCCTGATTCCTCCAGCTCCATTTTTCTTTCTCAAGATTGCCTTGGCTATTTGGGGTCTTTTGTGTTTCCATACAAATTGTGAAAGTTTTTTGTTCTAGTTCTGTGAAGAATGCCATTGGTAATTTCATTGGGATTGCATTGAATCTGTAGATTGCTTTGGGTAAAATTCAAGCTACTTGGAATTTTACTTGTTACCTCTAACCAACAGGGGACTAATATACTTCTCTTTATTTCTAGCCAAAATCGCACTTCCTCTAAGAAAACTTTCTTGCTCCCTTGGTTGGAATGAACCTCTCCCTCTCCTATGCTTCCACAACTCTTGCTTTGATTACCCAATGCTTACATTGAAGCCTATTTTATACATATGAGTTATTTATTAATTTATCTGTCTTTATGTAAAAACTGTGAGTCCCTCCAGGACATTGTCTTTGTGAGTTATTTGAATACGACCCTGTGTCTAATACAGTGTAAGGCTCACACCTAGCACTCAATAAAAGTTTGACGGTTTGAATTGAATTGAATCACTATAATTCAAACGATCTATTTTGTCTGTGGGAGCCATCAATAAATGTTCTTGTTCTTTACTGGGCTCTGAATAACAAGTATGAGGAAATCAAAAGTGGTTTAAAGAAAAAAATCAAAATCACCTAATTTCGTTGTTCAGAATATCACATTAAGTGGATATTTGATAATTTTCTGCTTAATTTTATCTACAGAGACAAACTGTTGTGCTCAGTCTGGCTGTTAGTATACTGAAGATTTGCTGACAAAGGCTCCACTTCCCCCTTCGTTTACACTTGGGAAACCCCTGTTTACTGTATTCTGCTTAATGAGCCTTGGGACACTCATCCTAAACCTAGTCACAGACAGGAATCACCAAACATTCTTAGGTATTGTGCAGACCCCAACCACAAACACCTTTAAAAGTGGACATTGAAAAGAAGCTAAGAAACAAACTGTTAAAAAAAAAAATAAGCTATTTTAAAATTTTAGTTTTTTTAACTTAGCATAACATGAACATCTTTTCATGTCATTAATTTTCCACACTTGCAACATTTTAAATGTCAATATTATGTGGAAATACTGTAGTCTAATTAACCAGTCATTAAATATTTGAAATCTAGATAAATTGCCTTTTTCGCTATTATAAGCAGCTCTCCTGGCTAAAACCTGTTCACACCTATGATTATTTACTTATGAAATTAGGAAATAAGTGTAATTGTTGAGCTAAAGTTATTAATGTTTCTTAAGGCTTTTAACAAGTCTTGGTAAATTGTACCAGCAAATACAAACATTATTTTCTTCTAATAACCAATGCATTAAAAACCCTCAGCTGGATATTACTGCCCTGACCTCAATTTGGAAATACATTTTTAAGCTTCTAATTTGATGATCAAAATCACAGAACTTTAATGTTCCAGACATATATACAACAACTGTAGAAGAAGGAAGAAAATAAATAACATTGCTTTTGAGGACCATGGTGATTCCCACCAACCAAACTCTTCTCTGGAAATTGTTTCTAGAAAAGACTTCAGTATTTCTGTTTGGTATGGTTTGGCAGTAAGTCTAGACTCAATATAGCGTCCAATTTTGGACCCTATATTAGAATTCATATAGGGGAAATCCACCTTGGACATCATCTGACTCAGTCTAACAAAACCTGGGTCCCATCTATCCTTTCTATATGGCACTTCCATGCACAGCATTGTGGTGAGACCTGGATGTATTCACTAAATTAGTTTGCTCCATTATTAATGTTGAAACCTAAAAGAGCAATGATATTAAGATTTTAACTGTAACAAGTAAGGTGAGAGTGGAGGAATGGTGAAAATGTGTTAAAAAAAAAAACAACCCTAGGAAGTGGGGACCCAATGGGGATGTTATGAGAGGGAAGAATCAGTTCTAGTTTTATTTTTTAGTGAGGCAACTGAGGAGAGGATGGCTTGTGAGACAGAAATTGCAGCAAGTGGGAAAAGAGGATGTTGGCAGAAGGCCCTGGCACCCACAGGGCTAGGATAATTATCTAATTACGATGGCATTCACTCAGACAGTTGGCTTCTAGATTACAAAGCTTTTCAGGGTAAACTAGCCATTATTTCATCAGTTTTCTCTAAACTACTGATTTGTCTGTGTGAAATTTCCTGCTGTGAAGCTAGATTCTAAACTGGCTAATTGAGTCAGACTGCAAGTTGAATCAATATCACAGCTAGACAGCAAGTCTTTTAACCAATCGTGCAGCTAAATGCCCAAGTAGGGGGAACCTTCAAGATGGCGGAGGAATAAGACGTGGAGATAACCTTCCTCCCCACAAATACATCAAAAATACATCTACATGTGGAACAACTCCTACAGAACACCTACTGAATGCTGGCAGAAGACCTCAGACTTCCCAAAAGGCAAGAAACACCCCACATACCTGGGTAGGGCAAAAGAAAAAAGAAAAAACAGAGACAAAAGAATAGGGATGGGACCTGCACCTCTGGGAGGGAGCTGTGAAGGAGGAAAAGTTTCCACACACTAGGAAGCCCCTTCACTGGCGGAGACGGGCAGTGGGCAGCAGGGGAGAAGCTTCGGAGCCACGGAGGAGAGCGCAGCAACAGGGTGTGGAGGGCAAAGCGGAGAGATTCCCGCACAGAGGATCAGTGCCGACCAGCACTCAGCAGCCCGAGAGGCTTGTCTGCTCACCCGCCGGGGCGGGCAGGGGCTGGGAGCTGAGGCTCGGGCTTCAGAGGTCAGATCCCAGGGAGAGGACTGGGGTTGGCTGCGTGAACACAGCCTGAAGGGGGCTAGTGTGCCACAGCTAGCTGGGAGGGAGTCTGGGAAAAAGATTGGACCTGCGTAAGAGGCAAGAGACCATTGTTTCGGTGTGTGCAAAGAAAGGGGCTTCCTTCCCCATCTGCCCAAAGAAGGCAGAGCACCGCCTAACGAGCTCCAGAGACAGGTGTGAGCTCAGGCTATCAGCGCAGATCCCAGAGACGGGCATGAAACGCTAACGCTGCTGCTGCAGCCACCAAAAAATCTGTGTGCAAGCACAGGTCACTCTCCACACCTCCCCTCCTGGGAGCCTGTGCAGCCCGCCAGTGCCACGGTCCCGTGATCCAGGGACAAGTTCCCCGGGAGAATACACGGCGCGCCTCAGGCTGTTGCAACGTCATGTCGGCCTCTGCTGCCACGCCACAGGCTCGCCCCGCATTCCAATTATAACTACATTACCCCTCCCTCCCCCCAGCATGAGTGATCCAGAGCCCCCTAATCAGCCACTGCTTTAACCGCATCCTGTCTGGGCCGGAACAGATGCCTGAGGGCGACCTACACGCAGAGGTGGGGTCATAACCAAAGCTGAAACCCAAGAGCTGTGCGAACAAAGAAGAGAAAGGGAAATTTCTCCATGCACCCTCAGGAGCAGCGGATTAAACCCTCACAATCAATTTGGTGTACCCTGCATCTGTGGAATACCTGGATAGACAACAAAGCATCCCAAAAATGAAGCGGTGGAATTTGGGAGCAACTGTAGACTTGGGGTTTTCTGTCTGTGACTGACTTGTTTCTGATTTTTATGTTTACCTTAGTATAGTTTTAAGTGTTTGTTATCATTGGTGAATTCGTTTATTGGTTTGGTTGCTCTCTTCTTATTTTTTATTATTATACTTTTTACATTTTTTTATTTTAAATAATTTTATTTTATTTATATTTATTTATTTTATTATTTATTTATTTATTTATTTATTTTTTCTCCCTTTTCTTCTCAGCTGTGTGGCTCACAGGGTCTTGGTGCTCTGGCCTGGTGTCAGGCCTGAGCCTCTGAGGCAGGAGAGCTGAGTTCAGGACATTGGACCACCAGAGAACTACAGCCCAACATAATATCAATCAGTAAGACCTCTCCCAGAGATCTCCATCTCAACGCTGAGACCCAGCTCCACACAACAACCAGCAACCTACAATGCTGGACACCCTATGCCAAACAACTAGCAGGACAGGAACACAACCCCACCCATTAGCAGAGAGGATGCCTAAAATCATACTAAGTTCACAGACAACCCAAAACACAGCACCAGACATAGCCCTGCCCACCAGAAAGACAAGATCCATCCCCACCCACCAGAACACAGGCACCAGTCCCCTCCACCAGGAAGCCTACACAACCCATTGAACGAACCTTACACACTGGGGGCAGACACAAAAAACAACAGGAACTACAAACCTGCTGCCTGCGAAAAGGAGACCCCAAACAGTAAGTTAAGCAAAATGAGAAGACAGAGAAACACACAGCAGATGAAGGAGCAAGGTAAAACCCCACCAGAGCAAACAAATAAAGAGGAAACAGGCAGTCTACCTGAAAAAGAATTCAGAGTAATGATAGTAAAGATGATCCAAAATCTTGGAAATAGAATGGAGAAAATACAAGAAATGTTTAACAAGGACCTAGAAGAACTAAAGAGCAAACAAACAATGATGAACAACACAATAAATGAAACTAAAAATTCTCTCGAAGGAATCAATAGAAGAATAACTGAGGCAAAAGAATAGATAAGTGACATGTAAGATAAAATCGTGGAAATAACTGCTGCAGAGCAGAATAAAGAAAAAAGAATGAAAAGAACTGAGGACAGTCTCAGAGACCTCTGGGACAACATTAAACACAGCAACATTCGAATTATAGGGGCCCCAGAAGAAGAAGATAAAAGGAGAGGGTCTGAGAAAATGTTTGAAGAGATTATAGTTGAAAACTTCCCTAACATGGGAAAGGAAATAAACAAGTCCAGGAAGCACAGAGAGTCCTATACAGGATAAATCCAAGGAGAAACATGCAAGACACATGTGAATTAAACTATCAAAATTAAATATGAAGAAAAAATATTAAAAGCAGCAAGGGAAAAGCAACAAATAACATGCAAGGGAATCACTATAAGGTTAACAGCTGATCTTTCAGCAGAAAATCTGCAGGCCAGAAGGGAGTGGCAGGACATATTTAAAGCGATGAAAGGGAAAAGCCTACAACCAAGATTACTCTACCCAGCAAGGATCTCATTCAGATTCGACAGAGAAATTGAAACCTTTACAGACAAGCAAAAGCTAAGAGAATTCAGCACCACCAAACCAGCTTTACAGCAAATGCTAAAGGAACTTCTCTAGGCAGGAAACACAAGAGAAGGAAAAGACCTACAAGAACAAACCCAAAACCATTAAGAAAATGGTAATAGGAACATACATATCAATAATTACCTTAAATGTAAATGGATTAAACGTTCCAACCAAAAGACATAGACTGGCTGAATGGATACAAAAACAAGACCCATATATATGCTGTCTACAAGAGAGCCACTTTGACCTAGGGACACACACAGACTGAAAGTGAGGGGATGGAAAAAGATATTCCATGCAAAAGGAAATTAAGAGAAAGCTGGAGTAGCAATGCTCATATCAGACAAAATAGACTATAAAACACAGACTATTACAAGAGACAAAGATGGACAATACATAATGATCAAGGGACCAATCCAGGAAAAAGATATAACAATTGTAAATATTTATGCACCCAACATAGGAGCACCTCAATACATAAGGCAAATGCTAACAGCCATAAAAGGGGAAATAGACAGTAACACAATCATAGTAGGGGACTTTAACACCCCACTTTCACCAATGGACAGATCATCCAAAATGAAAATAAATAAGGAAACACAAGCTTTAAATGATATATTAAACAAGATGGACTTAACTGATATTTATAGGACATTCCATCCAAAAACAACAGAATACACTTTCTTCTCAAGTGCTCATGGAACATTCTCCAGGATAGATGATGTCTTGGGTCAGAAATCAAGCCCTGGTAAATTTAAGAAAATTGAAATCATATCAAGCATCTTTTCTGGCCACAATGCTGTGAGACTATATATCAATTACAGGAAAAACTCTGTAAAAAATACAAACACATGGAGGCTAAACAATACACTAATAAATAACTAAGAGATCACTGAAGAAATCAAAGAGGAAATCAAAAAATATCTAGAAACAAATGACAATGAAAACACGATGACCCAAAGCCTATGAGATGTAGCAAAAGCAGTCCTAAGAGGGAAGTTTAGAGCAATACAATCCTACATCATGAAACAAGAAAAATCTCAAATAAACAATCTAACTTTACACCTAAAGCAATTAGAGAAAGAAGAAAAAAAAACCCAAAGTTAGCAGAAGGAAAGAAATCATAAAAGTCTATCAGAAATAAATGAAAAAGAAATGGAGAAAACAATAACAAAGATCAATAAAACTAAAAGCTGGTCTATGAGAAGATAAACAAAGTTGCTAAACCACTGGCCAGACTCATCAGGAAAGAAAGGGGGGAAGCCTCAGATCAACAGAATTAGAAGTGAAAAAGGAGAAGTAACAACTGACACTGCAGAAATACAAAGGATCATGAGAGATTACTACAAGCAACTATATTCCAATAAAATGGACAACCTGGAAGAGATGGACAAATTCTTATAAAAGCACAACCTTCCGAGTCTGAACCAGGGAAGAAATAGAAAATATAAACAGACCAATCAAAAACACTGAAATTGAAACTATGATGAAAAATCTTCCAACAAACAAAAGCCCAGGACCAGATGGCTTCACAGGTGAATTCTATCAAACATTTAGAGAAGAGCTAACACCCATCCTTCTCAAACTCTTCCAAAATATAGCAGAGGGAGGAGCACTCCCAAACTCATTCTACGAGGCCACTATCACCCTGACACCAAAACCAGACAAAGATGTCACAAAACAAGAAAACTACAGGCCCATAACACTGGTGAATAATGATGCAAAAATCCTCAACAAAATACTAGCAAACAGAATCCAACAGCACATTAAATGGATCATACACCATGATCAAGTGGGGTTTATCCCAGGAATGCAAGGATTCTTCAATATACACAAATCAATCAATGTGATACACCATATTAACAAACTGAAGGATAAAAACCACATGATAATCTCAATAGATGCAGAAAAAGCTTTCGACAAAATTCAATACCCATTTATGATAAAAACTCTCCAGAAAGTGGGCATAGAGGGAACTTACCTCAACATAATAAAGGCCATATATGACAAACCCACAGCAAACATCATTCTCAATGGTGAAAAACTGAAACCATTTCCTGTAAAATCAGGAACAAGACATGGATGCCCCACTCTTACCATTATTATTCAACATAGTTTTGGAAGTTTTAGCCACAGCAATCAGAGAAGAAAAAGAAATAAAAGGAGTCCAAACTGGAAAAGAAGAAGTAAGACTGTCACTGTTTGCAGATGACATGATACTGTACATAGAGAATCTTAAAGATTCTACCAGCATACTACTAGACCTAATCAATGTATTTGGTAAAGTAGCAGGATACAAAATTAATGCACAGAAATCTCTTGCATTCCTATACACTAATGATGAAAAATCTGAAAGAGAAATTAAGGAAACACTCCCATTTACCACTGCAACAAAAAGAATAAAATATCTAGGAATAAACCTACCTAAGGATACAAAAGACCAGTATGCAGAAAACTATAAGACACTGATGAAAGAAATTAAAGATGATACAAACAGATGGAGAGATATACCATGTTCTTGGATTGGAAGAATCAACAATGTGAAAATGACACTACCCAAAGCAATCTACAGATTCAATGCAATCCCTATCAAACTACCAATGGCATTTTTCACAGAACTAGAACAAGAAATTTCACAGTATGTATGGAAACACAAAAGACCCCGAATAGCCAAAGCAATCTTGAGAAAGAAAAACGGAGCTGGAGGAATCAAGCTCGCTGACTTCAGACTATACTACAAAGTTACAGTAATCAAGACAGTATGGTACTGGCACAAAAACAGAAATATCGATCAATGGAACAGGATAGAAAGCCCAGTGATAAACCCACGCACGTATGGTCACCTTATCTGTGATAAAGGAGACAAGAATATACATTGGAGAAAAGAAAGCCTCTTCAATAAGTGGTGTTGGGAAAACTGGACAGCTACATGTAAAAGAATGAAATTAGAACACTCTCTAACACCATACACAAAAATAAACTCAAAATGGATTAAAGACCTAAGTCTAAGGCCAGACACTATAAAACCCTTAGAGGAAAACATAGGCAGAACACTCTATGACATAAATCACAGCAAGATCGTTTTTGACCCACCTCCTAGAGAAATGGAAATAAGAACAAAAATAAACAATGGGACCTAATAAACTTAAAAGCTTTTGCACAGCAAAGGAAACCATAAAGATGAAAAGACAACCTTCAGAATGGGAGAAAATATTTGCAAATGAAACAACTGACAAAGGATTAATCTCAAAAATTTACAAACAGCTCATGAAGCTCAATATGAAAAAAACAAACAACGCAATCAAAAAATGGGCAGAAGACCTAAATAGATATTTCTCCAAAGAAGATATACAGATTGCCAACAAACACATGAAAGGATGCTCGACATCACCAATCATTAGAGAAATGCAAATCAAAACTACAGTGAGGTATCACCTCACACCAGTCAGAATGGCCATCATCAAAAAATCTATAAACAATAAATGCTGGAGAGGGTGTGGAGAAAAGGGAACCCTCTTACACTGTTGGTGGGAATGTAAATTGATACAGACCCTATGGAGAACAGTATGGAGGTTCCCTTAAAAGCTAAAAATAGAGCTACCATATGACCCAGCAATCCCACTACTGGGCATATTCCCTGAAAAAACCGTAATTCAAAAAGAGACATGTACCACAATGTTCATTGCAGCAGTATTTACTATAGCCAGGACATGGAAGCAACCTAAATGTCCATTGACAGATGACTGGATAAAGAAGATGTGGCACATTTATACAATGGAACATTACTCAGCCATAAAAAGGAATGAAATTGTGTTATTTTTATTTAGGCAGATGGACCTGGAGTCTGTCATACAGAGTAAAGTAAGTCAGAAAGAGAAAATCAAATACAGTATGCAAACACATATATATGGAATCTCAAAAAAAAATGGTTATGATGAATCTAGGAGCAGGACAGGAATAAAGATGCACACATAGAGAATGGACTTGAGGACATGGGGAGGGGGAAGGGTAAGCTGGGACGAAGTGAGAGAGTGGCATGGACATACATACACTACCAATTGTAAAATAGCTAGTGGGAAGCAGCTGCATAGCACAAGGAGATCAGCTCGGTGCTTTGTGACCACCTATAGGGGTGGGATAGGGAGGGTGGGAGGGAGACACAAGAGTGAGGGGATATGGAGATATATGTATATATGTAGCTGATTCACTTTGTTATACAGCAGAAACTAACACAACATTGTAAAGCAATTATATTAAAATATTTTAGTAAAAATGTTAAAAAAAAAAAAAAGGAAGGCAAGGTAACAACAACAAACAATGCCCAAGTTACCTGATACCTGCCTGGAAACGTTCCAGGCCAGAAGACACTGATGTGGACAGACCTATATCAGTGCAGGGATGTCCATCCCTTTGCAGAAAGTAAGGCTGGGACCCTGGGACAGGCTTCTCGGCATGAACAAGAGGAGAAACAGAGCCAAGAGAGGTGAGTGAAGGCCAAACCAGAGACTGGTCAAATCTGAGAACTTCCGGAGGCCTCTGAAAAAGGAAGAGGATTGAGAAGTTCATCCCAAACTTTGTTTTGACTAATAATAGAAAAGGAAGGTGCTTATATTGATATCCTCGGATAAAAGGTAGAGAGTAGACCAAGGGTCCCTGCTTTGTTTCTCTTACTTACCTTAACTCAGGGACAGGCAGGAAAGAGTTCCTTGGTGGCGGTTGGAGGTGGTGTTCGGGTTCCCTGTCCTTTCCTACTTAGAATTTTATATGAAATGCTCAGAAGACAAATAGTGCCGCTAGGAATAGCCCTTCTGAGTTGAAGATTCAGTAGGTTTTGTGACTCTTTAGAAATTCTTTTAGCATAATCCCTGAGTTACATTGTGGAAACACAGGAAAAAATAATTTGGAAACTGTTTGAAACAACCAATGAGATTATAAGTAAAATATGTAAATTTTTTATGCACCCAAGTCAGCCACAAAATTATATTTAAGGGCTATGGCTGAGCACAATAAATGGGGTAAACATTTTTGTGCTTTGATCACTTCAGTATTTATTGTGTGTGTGTATGTACTCGTGTGTGTTCATCCTTTTTCTCCCTGCATACTTAGACTCAGAGCTTATGAGGTATAAGAACAAACCAGCAGAAACAAACCAACAAACCAAACTGTTATCATTTTGAACAGAACATCTATTTCCTTCAGATATAATATATGAAAAAAGTTAGTGATATTAGAAAGAACTGGCTCAATATTTACCAATTCTTTTTTTTTTAAATTTTATTTATTTATTTTATTTTTGGCTGCATTGGTTCTTCGTTGCTGCTCATGGGCTTTCTCTAGTTACAGTGAGCGGGGGCTACTGTTTGTTGCGCTGTGCAGGCCTCTCACTGTGGTGGCTTCTCTTGTTGCAGAGCACAGGCTCTAGGCACACGGGCTTCAGTAATTGTACCACGTGGGCTCCATAGTTGCGGCTCACGGTCTCCAGAGTGCAGGCTCAGCAGCTGTGGCGCATGGGCCCAGCTGCTCCGCAGCATGTGGGATCTTCCCGGACCAGGGCTCAAACCCACATCCACTGCACTGGCAGGTGGGCTCTCAACCACTGCACCACGAGGGAAACCCTGGACTGAATTTAAAAAGAAAATTTGTTTTCCCCATTTACTAGTTTGGAAAATGTGTATTCTCTTTCTTTTTGTTTTTTTTTGTATTAGTGTTCTTTTTTAATATTTGAATCTTATTTTATGTATTTTTTTATACAGCAGGTTCTTATTAGTCCTCAATTTTATACACATCAGTGTATACATGTCAATCCCAATCACCCAATTCATCACACCACTATCCCCACCCCTCCGTGGCTTTCTCCCCTTGGTGTCCATACGTTTTTTTTGTTTGTTTGTTTTTTTGTTTTTTTTTTGGTGTCCATACATTTGTTCTCTACATCTGTGTCTCAACTTCTGCCCTGCAAACCAGTTCATCTGTACCATTTTTCTAGGTTCCACATACATGCGTTAATATACGATATTTGTTTTTCTCTTTCTGACTTACTTCACTCTGTATGACAGTTTCTAGATCCATCCACATCTCAAAAAATAACCCAATTTCGTTCTTTTTTATGGCTGAGTAATATTCCATTGTATATATGTACCACCTCTTCTTTATCCATTCGTCTGTTGATGGGCATTTAGGTTGCTTCCATGACCTGGCTATTGTAAATAGTGCTGCAATAAATATTGGGGTGCATGTGTCTTTTTGAATTTTGGTTTTCTCTGGGTATATGTCCAGTAGTGGGATTGCTGGATCATATGGTAATTCTATTTTTAGTTTTTTAAGGAACCTCCATACTATTCTCCATAGTGGCTGTATCAGTTTACATTCCCACCAACAGTGCAAGAGGGTTCCCTTTTCTTCACACCCTCTCCAGCATTTGTTGTTTGTAGATTTTCTGATGATGCCAGTTCGAACTGGTGTGAGGTGATACCTCATTGTAGTTTTGATTTGCATTTCTCTAATAATTAGTGATGTTGAGTAGCTTTTCATGTGCTTCTTGGCCATCTGTATGTGTTCTTTGGAGAAATGTCTATTTAGGTCTTCTGTCCATTTTCGGATTGGGTTGTTTGTTTCTTTAATATTGAGCTGAATGAGCTGTTTATATATTTTGGAGATTAATCTTTTGTCCGTTAATTCATTTGCAAATATTTTCTCCCATTCTGAGGGTTGTCTTTTCATCTTGTTTATGGTTTCCTTTGCTGTGCAAAAGCTTTTAAGTTTCATTAGGTCTCATTTCTTTATTTTTGTTTTTATTTCCATTACTCTAGGAGGTGGATCCAAAAAGATCTTGCTGTGATTTATGTGAAAGAGTGTTCTTCCTATGTTTTCCTCTAAGAGTTTTATAGTGTCCGGCCTTAAATTTAGGTCTCGAATCCATTTTGAGTTTATTTTTGTGTATGGTGTTAGGGAGTGTTCTAATTTCATTCTTTTACATGTAGCTGTCCAGTTTTCCCAGCACCACTTATTGAAGAGACTGTCCTTTCTCCATTGTGTATCTTTGCCTCCTTTGTCATAGATTAGTTGACCATAGGTAGGTGGGTTTATCTCTGGGCCTTCTATCTTGTTCCATTGATCTATGTTTCTGTTTTTGTGCCAGTACCATATTGTCTTGATTACTGTAGCTTTGTAGTATAGTCTGAAGCCAGGGAGTCTGATTCCGCCAGCTCCGTTGTTTTCCCTCAAGACTGCTTTGGCTATTCGGGGTCTTTTGTGTCTCCATACAAATTTTAAGATTTTTTGTTCTAGTTCCCTTAAAAAATGCCATTGGTAATTTGATAGGGATTGCATTGAATCTGTACATTGCTTTGGGTAGTATAGACATTTTCACAATATTGATTCTTCCAATCCAAGAACATGGTATATCTCTCCATCTGTTGGTATCATCTTTAATTTCTTTCATCAGTGTCTTATAGTTTTCTGCATACAGGTCTTTTGTCTCCCTAGGTAGGTTTATTCCTAGGTATTTTATTCTTTTTGTTGCAATGGTAACTGGGAGTGTTTCCATAATTTCTCTTTCAGATTTTTCATCATTAGTGTATAGGAATGCAAGAGATTTCTGTGCATTAATTTGTATCCTGCAACTTTACCAAATTCATTGATTAGCTCTAGTAGTTTTCTGGTGGCATTTTTAGGATTCTCTATGTATAGTATCATGTCATCTGCAAACAGTGACAGTTTTACTTCTTCATTTCCAATTTGTATTCAGTTTATTTCTTTTTCTTCTCTGATTGCCGTGGCTAGGACCTCCAAAACTATGTTGAATAATAGTGGTGAGAGTGGACATCCCTGTCTTGTTCCTGATCTTAGAGGAAATGCTTTCAGTGTTTCACCATTGAGAATGATGTTTGCTGTGGGTTTGTCGTATATGGCCTTTATTATGTTGAGGTAGGTTCCCTCTATGCCCACTTTCTGGAGAGTTTTTATCATAAATGGGTGTTGAATTTTGTCAAAAGCTTTTTCTGCATCTATTGAGATGATCATATGGTTTTTATTCTTCAGTTTGTTGATATGGTGTACCACATTGATTGATTTGCATATATTGAAGAATTCTTGCATCCCTGGGATAAATCCCACTTGATCGTGGTGTATGATCCTTTTAATGTGTTGTTGGATTCTGTTTGCTAGTATTTTGTTGAGGATTTTTGCATCTATATTCATCAGTGATATTGGTCTGTAGTTTTCTTTTTTTGTAGTATCTTTGTCTGGTTTTGGTATCAGGGTGATGGTGGCCTCATAAAATGAGTTTGGGGGTGTTCCTTCCTCTGCAAGTTTTTGGAAGAGTTTGAGAAGGATAGGTGTTAGCTCTTCTCTAAATGTTTGATAGAATTCACCTGTGAAGCCATCTGGTCCTGGGCTTTTGTTTGTTGGAAGATTTTTAATCACAGTTTCAATTACATTACTTGTGATTGGTCTGTTCATATTTTCTATTTCTTCCTGGTTCAGTCTTGGACGGTTATACCTTCCTAAGAATTTGTCCATTTTTTCCAGGTTGTCCATTTTATTGGCATAGAGTTGCTTGTAGTAGTCTCTTAGGATGCGTTGTATGTCTGCAGTGTCTGTTGTAACTTCTCCCTTTTCATTTCTAATTTTATTAATTTGAGTCCTCTCCCTCTTATTCTTGATGAGTCTGATTAATGGTTTATCAATTTTGTTTATCTTCTCAAAGAACCAACTTTTAGTTTTATTGATCTTTGCTATTGTTTTCTTTGTTTCTATTTCATTTATTTCTCCTCTGACCTTTATGATGTCTTTCCTTCTGCTAACTTTGGGTTTTGTTTGTTCTTCTTTCTCTAGTTCCTTTAGGTGTAAGGTTAGATTGTTTATTTGAGATTTTTCTTGTTTCTTGATGTAGACTTGTATAGCTATAAACTTCCCTCTTAGAACTGCTTTTGCTGCATCCCATAGGTTTTGGATCATCGTGTTTTCATTATCATTTGTCTGTAGGTATTTTCTGATTTCATCTTTGATTTCTTCCGTGATCTCTTGGTTATTTAGTAACCTATTGTTTAGCCCCCATGTGTTTGTGTTTCTTATGTTTTTTTCCCTGTAATTGATTTCTAATCTCATAGCATTGTGGTCGGAAAAGATGCTTGATATGATTTCAATTTTCTTAAATTACTGAGGCTTGATTTGTGACCCAAGATATGATCTATCCTGGAGAATGTTCCGTGCACACTTGAGAAGAATGTGTAATCTGCTGTTTTTGGATGGAATGTCCTATAAATATCAATTAAATCTATCTGGTCTATTGTGTCATTTAAAGCTTCTGTTTCCTTATTTATTTTCATTTTGGATGATCTGTCCATTGGTGTGAGTGAGGTGTTAAGGTCCCCCACTATTATTGTGTTACTGTCGATTTCCTCTTTTATAGCTGTTAGCAGTTGCGTTATGCATTGTGCTGCCCCTGTGCTGGATGCTTATATATTTGTAATTGTTTTATCTTCTTCTTGGATTGATCCCTTGATCATTATGTAGTGTCCTTCCTTGTCTCTTGTAACATTCTTTATTTTAAAGTCTGTTTTATCTGATATGAGTATTGCTACTCCAGCTTTCTTTTGATTTCCATTTGCATGGGATATCTTTTTCCATCCCCTCACTTTCAGTCTGTATGTGCCCCTAGGTCTGAAGTGGGTCTCTTGTAGACAGCATATATATGGGTCTTGTTTTTGTATCCATTCAGCAGCCTGTGTCTTTTGGTTGGAGCATTTAATCCATTCACGTTTAAGGTAATTATTGATATGTATGTTCCTATGACCATTTTCTTAATTGTTTTGGGTTTACTTTTGTAGGTCCTTTTCTTCTCTTGTGTTTCCCACTTAGAGAAGTTCCTTTAGCATTTGTTGTAGAGCTGGTTTGGTGGTGCTGATTGCTCTTAGCTTTTGTTTGTCTGTAAAGCTCTTGATTTCTCCATAAATTCTGAATGAGATCCTTGCTGGGTAGAGTAATCTTGGTTGTAGGTTCTTCCCTTTCATCACTTTAAGTATATCATGCCACTCCCTTCTGGCTTGTAGAGTTTCTGCTGAGAAATCAGCTATGAACCTTATGGGAGTTCCCTTGTACGTTATTTGTCAGTTTTCCCTTGCTGTTTTCAATAATTTTTCTTTGTCTTTAATTTTTGCCAATTTGATTACTATGTGTCTCAGCGTTTTTCTCCTTGGGTTTATCCTGTATGGGACTTGCTGCGCTTCCTGGACTTGGGTGGTATTTCCTTTCCCATGTTAGGGAAGTTTTTGACTATAATCTCTTCAAATACTTTCTCTGGCTCTTTCTCTGTCTCTCCTCCTTCTGGGACCCCTATAATGCGAATGTTGTTGCGTTTAATGTTGTCCCAGAGGTCTCTTAGGCTTTCTTCATTTCTTTTCATTCTTTTTTATTTATTCTGTTCCACAGCAGTGGGTTCCACCATTCTGTCTTCCAGGTCACTTATCTGTTCTTCTGCCTCAGTTATTCTGCTCTTGATTCCTTCTAGTGTAGTTTTCATTTCAGTTATTTTATTGTCCTTTAATTCTTCTAGGTCTTTGTTAAACACATCTTGCATCTTCTCGATCTTTGCCTCCATTCTTTTTCCGATGTCCTGGATCATCTTCACTATCGTTATTCTGAATTCTTTTTCTGGAAGGTTGCCTATCTCCACTTCATTTAGTTGTTTTTCTGGAGTTTTATCTTGTTCCTTCATCTGGTACATAGCCCTCTACCTTTTCATCTTGTCTATCTTTCTGTGAATGTGGTTTTTGTTCCACAGGCTGCAGGATTGTAGTTCTTCTTGCTTCTGCTGTCTGCCCTCTGGTGGATGAGGCTATCTAAGAGGCTTGTGTAAGTTTTGCAACACTTACCCATTCCTTTTCCACTTAATAACACAATTTCAAAGTTTTAATTTTCAATAGCACAACCAAAGACTAGGAGCGCCCCCTCAAGCAAAGTCTTACAGGAACTGGTAGATGAATACCCCACACATGGGACAACTCTCAGATGTGTTCTGTATAACATCCTCAAGCTCCCAGTGGGTTATGAGCCCCAGGTGGCCACAAAGGTAATCTGCTCACACATATACCCTATCTTGTGTTCCTTTCCTTCTCTGTCCCATTTCCCCATTCCTTTATTGCTGTTTCAGGGGTCTTCTCCCCAGTAAATGACTTGCTCTAAAATCCTTCTATATGGATGTTTTTCTGATGGAACCCAGTGTAAGACAGAGTGCGGTGGCCAAGGAATATTTTCCTGAGCTTGAAGGAAGTGAAGGAGCAAGCCATGAAGTTACCTTGGGGAGGAACATTCAAGGAAAAAAAAAAAAAAAAAAAACCCCAGCAAGAGCACAGGCTTGAAACAGTTGTTGCTCCTGGTTTGTTTAAGGAACACTGAGAAGGCCAGAATGTGGAAAAGGGTGAGGTCAGAGAGAATGAGGGACCAGCTCATGTAGGACCACACAGGTCACATAAAAATGTTAAGTTTTGATCAGAGTGAGATGAGAAGCAATTTTGGTTGGTTTTGAGTAGAAGAGGCACATTATCTGACTGACATTTTAAAAAGAATCACTCTGGCAGCTTGGTTGTGACAAGGATGGAGAAGAGAGATGGGTCAGGAGGCAGGTATAATAATCTAGGTGGTTATTGATGGGTTTTTGAATCAGAATGGGAGTAAAGGAAGAGGTGAGAAGTGGTCTGATTCTGGATAAATTTTGAAGGCAGAGCTAATAGAATATGCTGATAGATTCGATAGAGGCTTTGAGAGAAAAAGTCAAGAATGACTCCAGAGTTTTTCCCAAGCAACTGTAAGAATGGAGCTGAAACCTAAGTGTCCATGGACAGATGAATGGATAAAGAAGATGTGGCACATATATACAATGGAATATTACTCAGTCATAAAAAGAAACGAAATTGAGTTACTTGTAGTGAGGTGGATGGACCTAGTGAAAGTAGGTGAAGTAAGTCAAAAAAAGAAAAACAAATGTTGTATGCTAACACATATATATGGAATCTAAAAAAAAAAAAAGGTCATGAAGAACCTAGGGGCAAGACGGGAATAAAGACACAGACCTAGTAGAGAATGGACTTGAGGACATGGGGAGGGGGAGGGGTAAGCTGGGACGAAGTGAGAGAGTGGCATGGACATATATACACTACCAAATGTGGAATGGATGGCTGGTGGGAAGAAGCCGCATAGCACAGGGAGATCAGCTCAGTGCTTTGTGACCACCTAGAAGGGTGGGATAGGGAGAGTGGGAGGGAGGGAGACGCAAGAGGGAAGAGATATGGGGATATATGTATATGTATGGCTGATTCACTTTGTTATAAAGCAGAAACTAACACACCATTGTAAAGCAATTATACTCCAATAAAGATGTTAAAAAAAAAAAAGAATGGAGCTGAGGTGAGAAAGACTACAAGGGGAGCAAATTTTAAAGGGGAAAGTAGGAACTCTGTTTTAACATGTTAAATTGGAGATGCCTTGTAGACAATTACGTAGAGGTTTGAGTGGGGAGCTGGATACAAGCAAAGAAAGCCTTCAGGGAAAACGTCCAGGCTGGAGGTACAAATTTGTCAACCATCAGCATGTAGATGGGATTTAAAGGCATGAAACCAGATCAGATCTTCAACAGAGTGAAGGGAGACAAAGAAAAGAAGAGGCCCACAGACTGAGCTCTGAGCTATTTCAGTGTTTACAGGTTAGGATCAACGAGCAAAGGAGATGGAGGAGGAGCCATTGGAATACTAGGGGGCAAACTGGGTTTATGTGCAGTCCCAGGACACAGAAAGAGAAAGATTTTCTGTCAAATGCTGGTAACAGGTCTGAGAAAGGAGAGCCTCCTTCTGCTAACGTCTAAAGCAATTATTTGCTGCATAAGTAATTAGCATAACTAATCACAAACTCCCTTCTGCTGTGATCATTTCTAGCAATACCTTGAAATGTATCTTTGATTGTTACTTGGCTTTTTATGTGTTTATGAGTCATTTTCTTGACCATATTATAAGCTTTTTTAGGGCAGGACCATGATATAAATTTCTATGATTTCCATGCAGAATTTAACAAAGGGCCTTGCATAAAGTAGACACTAGACAAACATTTAATCTTTTAATTTGCATATTCAACTAAAATATTACATTCTCTATGAAATATTGCCTACTTAATCTATCTGGAAGTGATCTGTCCCTTCTGTGAACTCAACCGCATTTATTGTCTGTCAATTGTTGCTTTGCATTACAAGTTATCTTTTCATAGCTATGAGTCTTGTCACCTCTAACTAGGGATTTTCAGTCTTTTAATGGCAAAAGATGAGTCTCACATGTCTTTGTGTACTCCAAATGGCATAAAATTAATTATTAATTAACTCACATAATCAACGACTTGTCTGTATCTAAAGTGCCCTAAATAAGTGCTTATTAATAAATACGTGCTTCCCTGATATATGCTTCCTTTCTGACCTAGTATTTATTCTTTGGAGTCCAGGATTCATGGCCCTGTACTGACATGCACAGCAATGTTCATCTATGCTTAGTTCATCTATGTGTAAAGTTGCCCCACATCTCTGGCATTTCATTAGAGAGGTTTATAGCACCATTATAATAATCACAGCTACTGAAATTTTGTTGCTTATTTTAACAGATAAAAGCAAATTAAAATAGTGGTTTATGCATCTCAGTTCTGAGAAGTGAGGTGATGAGCACGATCTTGTTACCCAGGCTAAAGGAATGACTTTCCTAGATATTAAGACAGATTTGTGTATCACATCTCTCTTTTTCAATTTTGAGTTTTCCAACCCCTGCACTGAAATGGAAAATGCATTCATTTATCTCCTCCCTTGGCCCAGCACTTTTTGACCTGGACTATAGATTATAAAAATTAAAGAAAACTGGAGTCACCCTGAAATGGAGATTATGAGGTGCTTACAAATGTAACAACACGGGGGAGAGTTTCCATCATAAAACTGTAATTCAAGGATTTTTAAAAATCCCTTATTTTTTGAGCTGAGGCCTTCTGAACAAGCAAAGATAAGAGATTTTCTTACCTATAAAAAGAAGTTTCACATACTAGAATACTGATGTATCACTTCCATACCCAACTTAATCTGAATCCAATCTGACAGCAAACTGTCTTCCAAGATGACAAAGCAGAAAGGTCCCTCCCAGGGAAAATGAGAACGTGAACAGAGATGACTCAATGTCAGTTACATCTTGTATATTAACACAGTGACATTGTGCTTGGCAGCACCATTTACTGATGTGATTTTTATTTTTAAATTTAATGTTCCACAACTATAGACTTTTCCAACCTGATTGACAAACTTCTTAAAAAGTAAGGAAAACTTCATTGAGTTTGCTGGGTTTTTTTTTACTTTTCTAATGTAACATCCATTATTTGACCTTATAATGGAGGAACAATGGCTCAGACTATGTAATAAATGTAGAGATTCCACAAAGAGAGTGAAAATGAAGTCTTTGATCTTAAAAAACATGGAGTTCTAACCTGGCCATATAGATCATGGGATTCTTCATTGTGATGTGATCGTAGTAACCACGAAATTCAGTATTTTTAGAGGACTGAAGAATATATGTATCAATGTTTCAAGAAGATTTCCAGCAAGAGTATAGTATTTTAAAGTCAGCACATTAGCTCAGAAAAGTCAGTACAAAGCAGAATCAGAAATTCAAGTCCATTTCTGAGTCATTGCTCCCAGCATCTCAATTATAGTTAGCAGGAATTGCTTTGATTTTTTCCAGACTTTTATTTAATATAGCAACTAAAATAAAGTGCTGTGCTTTCTGACTTTCTGGGCAGCATTTGTTTTCACATTATCAGCCTGGCTTTTATCTCTGCGCTCACTCTGTGAAGTCCTGTTACTGAGAAGTTTGACCACAGGAGCTGCTGGACTCTACAGGGGAAAGGACTAGATTGAGTAGGAGGTGGAAGTGGAGAGAGGGACTTAGTTGGCTTTTTCCTCCATTTGTTTTACAATCCAGAAAGATTTCTGGTATTCTAAGCATAGCACGAGAAAGAGCCAAGATACTTGGGAGATTATTATATACTACAAAGATTCTTCTAAACAACTTAATGTGTATCCTTATGCTAAAAATGTAGTCTCTTCCTCCCTGAAATCACAATAAAAAGAGAATTAATTGGAAAGTTTGGCAGAATAAACAAGGTAGAGTCATAGGAAAGGTTTTCATTCTTGCATATAAAATTTTACATGTATATTTAAAAGGAAAATATAGTTAAGGAGAGAAAGGAAGAGAGAAAGAATAAGGGCATTATAATTTTAAATTAAACTTTTTATTTTGAAATAATTGTAAATTCACATGCAGTTGTTAAACAAAAAAAAAAATTAGAGGGATCCTGTGTGCCCTTTACAAGTTCCTCCAACTGCAATATCTTGCAAGACTATGTGTGCATTGAATTTTGATATGATATTATAGAACATATTATGAATGGAGTATGGTGATTGCTTGCATAAATAAGACATGTCTGTGAGAAATCAACATCTTGATTCTACTTAGTCCACAGAAATTTCATGGAGGAGACAGGGTTGATTTTAAGAAAGTTATGCTTAGTGAACTAAGGTGGAATATATTTGAGGCCTAGAATACAATCTGAAAATTTTGGGAGTTAACAGAGACAGAAAGAGTAGCTGGGTGAGTCTATGAGACCAGAATTATCCTAATACCAAAACCAGGCAATGACATTACAAGAAAAGAAAACTATGGACCAGTATCTCTCATGAATAGAGATGCAAAAATTGTCAACAAAATATTAGAATATTAAATTTAAAAATGTACAAAAAGAATTATACACTATGACTGAGTGGGATTTATCCCAGGTATGCAGTGACAGTTCAACATTCAAAAAACAATTAATGTAATCCATCACATCAGATTAAAAAAAGAAAAAAAATCACATGATCATGATAGATACAGAAAAAGCATTTGACAAAATCCAATGCCGATTCATGATAAAAAAAAAACTCGATAAACTAGGAATAGAGAGGTATTTCCTCAACTTGACAAAGAATATCTACAAAAATCCTACAGATAACTTAATGGTGAGAAACTTGAAGCATATTTGCTAAGGTCGGGTACAAGGCAAGGATGTTCCCCCTCATCACTCATTTTCAACATTGTACTGGAAGTTCTAGCTAATGCAATAAGACAAAGGAAATATAAGGTATACAGATTAGGAAGAAAGACATAAAACTGTCTTTGCTCATAGATGACACTATTGTCTATGTAGAAAATACAAAACAATCAACAAAAAAACCTCCCGGAACTACTAAGTGATTATTGCAAGGTTGCAGGTTACAGGGTTAATCGACAAAAGTTAATTGCTTTCCATACCAGCAATGAACAAGTGGAATTTGAAATTAGTAACACAACGCCATTTACATTAGCATCCTCCAAAATGAAATATTTAGATATAAATCTAACAAAATATGTACAAGACCTATCCAAGGAAAGCTCAAAACTCTAATGAGCAAAATCAAAGAAGAACTAAATAAATGGAAAGATATTCCATGTTCTTGGATAGGAAGACTCGATATTGTCAAGATGTCAGTTCCTCCCAACTTGATCTATAGATTCAATACAATCCTAATCAAAATCCCAACAGTTCTTTTGTGGATATTGATAAACTGATTCTAAAGTTTATATAGTTTATATGAAGAGACAAAAGACCCAGAATAACCAACACAATATTGAAAGAGAAGAACAAAGTTGGAATACTGATACTACCTGACTTCAAGCCTTACCATTAAGCTACAGTAATCAAGACAGTATGGTATTGGGAAAGGGACAGACAAGTAGATTAATAGAAGAGCTCAGAAGTAGATCCACACAAGTATAGTTAACTTACCTTTAACAATGGAATAAAGGGAGTACAATGGAGCAAGGATAGTTTTCTCAACAAATGGTGCTGGGACAACTGGGCATCCATGTGTAAAAAAATAGCTCTAGACACAGACTTTACACCCTTCACAAAATTAACTCAAAACGGATCACAGAACTAAATGTAAAATACAAAACTATTAAGAAAAAACCTAGAAGATAACATAGGAAAAAACCTAGATGACTTTGAGTATGGCAATGACTTTTTTAGGTACATCAACAAAAGCGTGATCCATGAAAGAAATAATTGATAAGTTGGACTTCATTAAAATGAAAAACTTCTGCTCCATGCAAGACAATATCAAGAGAATGAGAAGACAAGCCACAGAATGGGAAGAACATTCTCAAAGACACATCTGGCAAAGGACTGTTAAATATACAAAGAACTCTTAAAACTCAATAATAGAAAAACAAACGACCCGATTAAAAAATAGGCCAAAGATATTAATGGACACCTCACCAGAGAAGATATACGGATGACAAACATATGAAAAGATGCTCCACATCATATGTCACTGGGGAAATGCAAATTAAAGCAATGAGACACCATTACAAACCTATTAGAATGGCCAAAATCCAGAACACTGACAACACCAAATGCTGGTGAGGATGTGATGCAACAGAAACTCTCATTCATTGCTGGCAGGAATGCAAAATACTACAGCCACTTTGGAAGACAATTTGGTGGTTTCTTACAAAGCTAAACATATTACCATATGATCCAGCAATCATGCTTCTTGGTTTTCACCCAAGTGGAATGAAAACTTATGTCCACACAAAACCTGTACATTGTTGTTTGTAGCAGCTTCATTCATAATTGCCAAAGCTTGGGAGCAACCATGATGCCCTTCAGTAGGTGAATGGATAAACTGTGGTCCATCCAGACAATGGAACACTGTTCAGCCCTAAAAGGAAATGAGCTATCAAGCCATAAAAAGACAAGAAGGAACCATAAATGCATATTACTAAGTGAAAGAAGTCAATCTGAAAAGACTGCATACTGTGTGATTCCAACTATATGACATTCTGGGAATAAGAGGGGATTTTTAGGGTGGTAAAAATACTCTCCATGATACCATAATGACGTGTCATTATACATTTGTCAAAACCTATAGACAACACAAAAGTGAACCATCATGTGAACTCTGGAGTTTGGGTGATAACAATGTGTCAATGTAGGTTCATCAGCTGTAACAAAACTAACACTCTGGTGGGGGATGTTGATAATGGGGGAAGTTATACCTGAGCGAGGCCAAGGAGTATATGCAACATCTCCCCTCAACTTTGCTGTGAACCTAAAAGTGCTCTAAGAAAATAAAGTCTTAAAAAAAAAGAGTAGCTGGGTACAGTAATAGAAAAAACAGGAGGGCAAAAATTGCATGGTTGCCTATTAAGCAAAAGTGAATGACTATTATTTCTGACAACAGTAAAAGTCTTTTAGTGAAGGTGACAGCTAGAGAAGACAATTTTGACAGGAGTCCTATGACACTTAAAGATTTATGACAATAGATATTTGCTCACCTATGATTTCCTCTATTTGTTATGCAGGCAAACTTTTAGTAAATAGCTTTGAGAAACCTAATTTATCTACCTATCTATCTATAAATGAAAGCTGGGTATATTTTAATAATTACTAGATAAAATATTTCTGCCTTGGTTCTTCTATCTTGTATTTCAGTGAATTATCATGACTGTAATTCTGTTCTTTGTTCAGTGAGATTGGCAAAGTTTCATTTCACTTCATTATCTGAATTCCTCTTTTGGAGAAGTGGGCTGAGAGCTGGGCTGAGGAGGGGATTAAGGAGGCAATTCAGACAGAACTAAGAGTAATCTCAGAGAGTGCATCCAAGGAACAAAACTAAAATTGTGAGACAAGCAGGCTGTCCAAAGGGTCTGCTGCACAGCCTCTGTGCTCTGTATAACTCCTGGGAGCAGCTTTCATGTAGAGAGGCAGCCAGGCCCTGGATATTGAGGTAGACCCCAGATTTGAGGGGTCAAGACAGACACCAGGAACGTCCAACCAGAAACCTCAGATGAGAAGGCAGAAAATGGAAGCCTGAGAAATTCCCAGAACATGTGCTGAAGCTACAGTCCCCTTTATATAAGACAGCAATGGACTCATTCTGGTGAGGAGGGAGCCATTAAAAATACAGCAAACTAATAAACATTTTTAAAAATTAAAAAAGAAAAAAAAAATACAGCAAACTCCTAAGGAAAATAAAAATCATTCACTAAACTGAAATGTAGTAACTATAGCTTCAAATTCATAGGACATCAATTGGGCCACGGCCATCTTTCTGTTATGTACAGATTTTCATGGCATTACAGTATTTGAACAGTATTTTTATTATCGTTATGTACTTACACCCTCCTCCTCCCTGTCCCCCTTCAGAGATACTTTGATCTGCTCCGTGCTCTCTCCTCACACATAAGCTTCTCTATCAGGGTTGATATCATAGTTTAAGCTATAGCAACTTCACTCAAGTAGGGGACAGGGGCAGGAAGCTGATTCCCTGGGCCCTGTGGTCCCTTCCCTCCCTTGCCCTTTTGAAAAAAAAAAGGACAAGTTAAAGTTTTGTCCTCTCTAATTCCCTGTCTTTCATGTTCTCCTATTCCAGGCCTCCCCTCACCCACTTTGGACACTGAGGGAGAGGGTTTTGGTAGGATGTCAATACGGTGTACTATAGGTCACATATATCACACAGATCAATTGCCATCATGACACATAGACTTGCATGATAATACTTGTGGGCACCCTTTTCCATCAAGGGACTCTGCATACAGAGAGAGCTTGATATTGTTCTCCTCAAATTTATGGTCCCTCAGTAAAGAAAATAAAATATTTTCCATTTAAATTACTTTTTGTTATTTATGGCTTAAAATAAAACATGTAAATATATTTTTCAGGGGGAAGAGTTTCCATAAGGGTATATATGGTATGATTACAATTTCACAAAATATTTGGGTATATCTGTATATACCTAGACAATAAACCAAAATATTTATAGTGCTTATTTCTAAGTGGTAAAGCTATAGGTGATTATTTTCTTCTATATATTTTTTCTAATGAAAATTACTTAAAAATTGCTGCCATAAAGGGTATCCAAATTTTAACAGAAAATTCCAATTGAGCTCTTGTCAGTACAAAATTATTTGTCCTTTTTTCAGAAAACACAAGACGTCGATTATAATTCATACAATTAGATCAAATATGAGTGAATCCAAAATAAATACATATAACTTTCTTATTACATAGATGAAAATTGACTAAATGTGTATTCAAATATATATACATAAATAGAATACCCTTGGAGGGGCTGGTAATGGTGTTTGCCTCTAGAAAAGGAAACTGAGTAGCTATAAGATGTTATCGTGTCCTTGAGATCTTTGGTATTTTTGTATTATGTGAATTTTACAAATAAAAAAATAATTAAAAACTAAGAAAAGTAAAAACATGTATTTAAATTCCTCTAACTACCATTTTCAATCACTTTTTGGTCCTTTCTTACACATAAAACCATTTTCCATGGTTAGGTTAATTTACTCTGGTTTTGATTTAGTTTGATTCACTGCCAAAAATGTAGAGTCTCTTCTATAGCCCTATTTGGATAATAAATAACTAGGACCAGTTTCCCACCAAATGTCTCAACACTGAATGTTGTGGATAATTTTTGCCTTCTTTGCAAAACCTCTCACAATGCTGTCACTAAAGAAGATGTAACTGCTGGATTTGACCTTGCTTTCAGTTAGGTGAAGTTTTGTTTATAGAAAAGCCTTGAGATTAAGATCAAGTTTTGTAACTACAATTATCACAAAACAGGTGTCGGTCAAGCGCTGGGTACAGACATTCATTTGTACCCTGATTCATTCATGCAAGTTCCCTTAGAACAGTGCTTTTCTTAGTTTTCAACTTCCTTCTTCCTGTATTCACTTTTATAAACTGACTTGTTTCTTCTGGGACTGAAAAGACATGGATCAGTTGCATAGAGAGAAGACATGGAGGAAATACAATGCAGAAAAGACAGTCTTCTCAACAAGAGAAAAGACATCCATCAGATGACATCCCAAAGTCCCTTCCAGCCTAACCTGTACATGTAAAATATTTATTTATGTTGCCTCTGGTTTAGCTAAGCACGGTTTGCAGACCATTTCCATGGTAACATGAAAACTGTATGTGTTAATTTCTAAATTTTGACACTAACTGATGACAGGTGGGTTGTGTGCAAAGCCCATGGTATTGAAATGCTTAGGAGAGAAGGAGGACATGAAAAACCTAATGAACAATGAAAAGGTGGTAAAGTTAACGAACTGGTGGCATAAATTAACTACCTTAGCACGCATATAAATGTTTATAAGAATAATCTGAATTCCTGAGCATTTATTTACTTAACCAAAGCTTAAAAGCATTAAGAAGTGGGGAAAAGCTTGATCAGACATGAGACCTCAGAAACCTCCCACTGATTGCTATTACAACATTAGTGGAGAGGACATACAGATTACTGGACTGAAATTAAATTCCACAAGGAGGAAGGCAGAGAGCACTGAAAGATAACTAAACAAAGGGAAGTGCCAGATGTGAAAAATCAAGAAGCTATAAGCAATCCCAATGGCATAACAAAGGAAATATGAGTTAGAGTTCTGAGAACGGTAATTCAAAGTATTGAGAGCCAAAGTTAAACATGCCAAATAAATAAACGACATGTCACCATAACGGAAACATTTTATTTTACATGGTCTGAAACACCAATTCTTAGAATTGCTTCTAAGAGTTACATAGGAAGCAAAAAAAGAAGAAAGACAACAAAAGTGAAAACACAAACAAAAATTAGCATACACAAGAGTATAGCTCAGCAACGGCATGTATATTGGTGACACCAGTTTAACACACCAGTGTAGTAGAAGGTGTAAAATTGAGAACCTTTTCATTCTGAATAAACGTCTTATTCCATTTGATACAAAAATGGATTATGAATTCAAAGGAAGGTATTTTCTTATATATGTAGTCTTTTTATTTATTTTTATTTATTTATTTTTGGCTGTGTTGGGTCTTCGTTTCTGTGAGAGGGCTTTCTCTAGTTGCGGCAAGCGGGGGCCACTCTTTTTTCTTTTTTTTTTAATGCTTTAGAAAGAAGTACCCACTTGTCCCCCTGTGTGTTTTTGTTCTTTGTTTTAAATTAATTAATTAATTAATTTTTATTTTTGGCTGTGTTGGGTCTTTGTTTCTGTGCGAGGGCTTTCTCTAGTTGCGGCAAGTGGGGGCCACTCGTCATCGCGGTGCGCAGGCCTCTCACAATCGCGGCCTCTCTTGTTGCGGAGCACAGGCTCCAGACGCGCAGGCTCAGTAGTTGTGGCTCACGGGCCTAGTTGCTCCGCGGCATGTGGGATCTTCCCAGACCAGGGCTCAAACCTGTGTCCCCTGCATTAGCAGGCAGATTCTCAACCACTGTGCCACCAGGGAAGCCCTGTAGTCTTTTTTATATTGATCATTAACTCATCACAGGGACAGAATTTTGGTAAATTGTGCTTATTTTGAAACATGTCTTAATCACCTTTGATTTTATACATATTAAATACTTCATATTCAACTTAAAAAGAGAAAGAAATAAAGATAGAGAATATAAACGATTCTTTTAGGATCAAGAGAGAGTTTGTGTTTTTGTTTTTTAAGATAGCAGACAACGATGAGAAAGATCCAATAGGGAGAGTAAAATCAATTATGCAGGACAGAAGAAGGACACTGTCAGGATTAAATTCTGGAGTAAGCTTGAGGGGATAGAATCCTGCATTAGTAGAGAAGTTTTCAGGCCAGGTTATATGGGTAGAGATGCAGATAGGTTGGTAGACTTGGTGATGGGAGTGTGTGAACCTTCTTAACTGTGTCTACTTTCTCAATGAAATGATGGAAAAGTGTGTTAGCTGAGAGTTCAAAGAAAAGAGGGAGTGTTTGAGATGTGAGGAGCAAGAAACAGATGTGAAAGAATACTTTCAGAGACATTACTGGGGGGCCCACTTGAAGGAAATGGTCATGAATTTTAAGAGATTGGTTCAGCTGCATGGATAAAGGTGGAAAGTAGGCAGAAAATGGAACTTCATGGAGGGCAGGTTTTTTCAGGCAAGTAAATGGAAAGAGAGAGTGAAAAGGGAATTGAGATCATCTGCAAGGAGTGATTTTTAAAATGAAGGACCCATGGGAACTAAACCAGGTGTGGGCTTGATGAACATGTGAAAAGGCAGTGGTGAGCTCAGTAGGGTGGAAGTCCTGGCGGCATCAGGAAATTGTTGGCTATAGAAGTGGGAGTGAGCTGAAAGAGAGGACATGGGGGTTAGAGAATGGTAAGCCTGGAATTCTGATTCTGAGGGTGTGAAGTTATTGGTAATGATGGTTGTAGGATGTGGCCCTGGAACGAGTGGCTGAGACGGGGTTGAGGAAAGATCGCTGGATATAAACAAGTCAAAGAACTGAGTGAGAGGCTGGGAGGCTGCGTGGATCATTTGCCTGAATGTTGAAATTACCAAAAATGGATGGCAAAATTAGGTAGAGAGAGAGAGAGAAGTTATGGAGACATGGAGCTAGGTTTAACTTTTTTCAAAGATAGGAGTGATTGGTTGGGACTGTACCGTAAGGGAGGGTAGATAGTGGTAGAGTCTAATGCCACGTGCATTTAAAATCAATATTTGAATAATTCTGTAAATGAACATTTTATTCATAACCATGGATATCTGCCAGAATAGAGGTTGCATCAATGCAGCTAGTTTATATTAAATGAAAAACACACAAAAATATTTTTATATATTTAGCAATGAAACTTGAGAGCAAATTTTTATCAGGACCATGAATGCTATTCCTACTTTTACAGAATTACTAAGAAATTTCCAGATTCAGAAAGTTGCCTTCTAACTTGAGAACTGCAAGAGGATTAAATCAGAATACTAATGAAGTGTTTGGAACAGGACCCAACAAATAGTAAGTACCTAATAAAAAGTCATGAGGGAAGAAAACTAAAGATGACTCCCTATGAGGAAATATGCCAAGCCTGCTTTGCCACTTTTCTTTATACATTGTCCTAAACCAAACAAAGAAAAAAAAACCTTTTATATCAAAGGTCAACTTGATCTACACTGGTTTTCCCTGATTTGTAGACCAGATACTTTTTCTATTATTTCTGAGAAGAGTCTTGTGCTAAGAAATATAAACTTTGCTTCTGGATGTTGTAAGTACTGGGGGAAAGATTTAATAATTGATGCTGGAACTATTGACTCACCATATTTTTCTAATCATGGGGTACATGTTAAGATGCCAAACCCAGAATCCACAAAGTTGGATATATCCAACCACTTAAACACGGCAAAAACAAACAAATAAACCATAAAGAAGGTTTTGACTTTTTAACCTTAATCAAGGTTAGAAGGCAAAAGACAAACTGAGAAAATTAGCTTCAACATGTGAGGTTGAAAAAGAATATCCCTAATGTAAAAAGAGGTTTTATAAAACAATAAGAAAAAGAGAAGCCGTAATTGTTTTTAAAGGGCAAAAGACATGGATATGAATAAGGATTAAATGAATAGAAATGGCTGATGAATATATAAGAAGATATTTGTCAGAAGAAATCGAAGGCACCTGGTCTTCACTGTTGTTTGTAAAACCAATAATGCTCAGCTTTAAAGAGGATGCAGAGAAGCACCCTCTCAAGCAATATTAATGGGAATAAAAATTAGAACAGTATCAAGTTTTTGGTTGTCAGTTGGCAATTTTTATCAAAATCCTAAATATGCATATCCTTTGACCTAGCAATTCCACTTATAAGAATTTATTCTATGCAGATGTGACAGTAGCCAAAATATTTGTGTCTCAGCATCAGTAACAGTAGAAAACCACTGCAAAGTGTTTGTGGTCATGAAAAGATACACCCAAAAGACTGCTGAATGAAACAAGTATGTTACAAAGTAGCATGTGTGGTTCTGATTACATTTATGTAAAAATATATATGTGTGTGTTGATATGTAAGTGTCCAAACTGATGTCTGAAAGGGTGTTCCCAACCATGTGAATAGTGATTATCTTTGAGTAGTGGAATTTCTGATCATTTTTACTTTGTTTATGTTTTTGTTTATGGTTTATGTTTTTTGTATATTGTTTGAATTGTATATGAGGACCACTTGCCGCCCTAGTGACCATATATATATACACACACAAACATCCTTGTACCTTTACTCTAATTGCCTGAAAGAAATTCCCTGAAAAGGCCTTGGTTAAAAAGGAGGAGAATGATTAACTTACACCTCAAGTTTTGTCCGAGGCCAGTCCTATCAATGAGAAATTTTTTATCTTACATTCAGGTTAATTTCTGTGTTGAATTTTACTTAGTTAATAGTCATAAGTTTAATTGAGCTCTCAATGTAGGGGAGAAAAAAAAACCCCACATTTTTCTCTTCTGAAACCTTGACTTCTTTGGGTCAAATTAAGTGCGTTGTTCCTAAACTGTTAAAAACTCATTGCTCACATTTTGTTAGCAGTTCCACATGAATCCAAGAAAGAACACATTGAAATTTCAAAATGGCAAAAACTGAGTTTCCTTTCGCCCATAGTTTAGAATACAGTTTCCTTGACTCTGGGTGTCCCTGTGCTGACGGAAGTCTGAGTCTGGGGATTCCTCTGCTAGCCCACACCCAGGGCCTCAGGGGAAGAGGCCCGTCACTCCACCATCGCTGTGGCAGAGGGTACCCTCATGCGCTTGAGTGCTGATTTCATGGTGCTGGTGATCCTATTAAGGATATGGGTGGTGGCAGGGGGGACCCTCAAAGTTGCATTTACCTGTTTGTTTCTCAAGGGCTGAACCACTTCTCGAAGGCACAGGTCTAGATCATTGAGATAGTCCTTTTCCGTCTGTATCAGCTCCTTGATGATTTTCGAACGCTTTGCCATCATTCTCTGATGTTCCTTCTCCTGAATTAGGGTCTCAGCCGTGGAACACCCAGCCTGTGGGGTCATCTTTTCTGTTAAATGAAAACACGTACATATGAGGCATTCTGTTGAGATTTCTGGTTCCTTCATTACAAACAATGCCGCTGCAGGATTATTGTTAGCAAGGGAAAAGGCTTAGAGTGTCTTCACGTGTGTTCTTGGGAAGTGATGTGTGGAAGTTTCCCTTAAGGTTGGAATCCTATGAAACTATGAGAGGGAAGAGGTGTGAGAAGGAATACTTCTAACAGGTCAGTTAAAAAATACTTGACATGTCTAGTCTTTAAAATATCCCATTGCTACTATATTAGGTTACAAACCTGGTCTTCAGCTAGAGATAAAATGTATAAAATCATAGTTCAGAACTTCTTCTGGACACATTTAAGTCAAGGGAAGATTTTTAATTAGTAAGTGGAACACCTTCCAATTTTGTCTCTATTATTAAAAATAATTGCCCCTCATTCTCAGTGGGTGGTACACAAATCTCCATGAAATGGAAAACAATTGTACATGATTGAGATTTGTCTTTCAGTTCACAGTTAGAATCTCTGAGGAGTGAGGCAGTGGTAGGTTAAACAAATTTCAACTAAGATTTTTCACAGGGGCTTCCCTGGTGGTGCAGTGGTTGAGAATCTGCCTGCTAATGCAGGGGACATGGGCTCGAGCCCTGGTCTGGGAAGATCCCACATGCCGTGGAGCAGCTGGGCCTGTGAGCCACAACTACTGAGCCTGCGCGTCTGGGGCTTGTGTTCTGCAGCAAGAGAGGCTGCAACAGTGACAGGCCCGCTCACCGTGATGAGGACTGGCCCCCACTCGCCGCAACTGGAGAAAGCCCTCGCACAGAAACGAAGACCCAGCACAGCCAAATAAATAAATAGCATTCCCTTTTTTTAAAAAAAAAAAAAAGATTTTTCACAGCTCGTCTTCAATGGGATGCATATCTTGTTATTTCAGAATTCTTGAGCTGCCAAACGGAAATTTTTAATTAAAAAAATCACAGTGCTGAGGAGATGTTGAGATAAATGGGAATCCTCACATGTAGCCAAGGTTTTATATAAAGTAAAATGTAAGAAAGCTAAATATCTTCAAGAATGAGATACCCCACGGTGATGTAAAATTTTGGAAGCCACAGCTAGGTCACAGATGAAATCAGAGCAGTGACAGATAGTGGGGCAGTGTGTATGTGTGTGTGTAAATGGATTTGCTTCAAGCCTGATGTCATCACAAACTTAATTTTCATTGTAGTCTCTATTTGCAGAAGTAATTTTATTTCCTTTAAAACTAATATGATTCTAGTAACTGACGTGTAAGACATCTCTAATGCTGACACTACTTCCTGAGAATGTAGAGCTTTACAAAAGGGCCTAGAAAGACTCTGTATGGGGGAAAAAGTGCACAGATCACACTTATGGAAATGGAAATAAAGTGAGGATGTTCTCTTGGCTGAGCCCAGAGCTAAGACAACTGGAGAAATACTATCATAGCAGAGTTAATGGTTCAATGTGAAGAGACTGCCCCTAGAATGTGAATAGACACTAAGAATAGTGAGCATTCCTCTGTCCCTGGCCCAGTCATTTCAGGAGGCCCGACAGAGGCTTCATAATCCAACCTCGGGAAGCATACTGTGGTGGTAATTCCAGCATTAGTTTGGAAGGTGCACTAGATTGGTCTTTGGACAATCCTGACTTGCAGGTGAATATGCTTCTGGGTCATTTGCCTGGAAACTATTCTTCCTTCATCAGGAAAGAAGAAGGATTTGACCAATAGCACTTAACAGCACATGGTTTTACAAGGCTTAGGCCATTCAGTGCCAGAGAAATAATCTATGTAAGTTACTGAAGAAGAGAATCATGTAAGGAGCCTTCATATCCTGATCTATGTTATGAGAACTTGGGGTTTCTTCCTAATTTATGATACTTTTATTGGAAGGTATAAAAAGCCTGTCTCTCAGCACCCCAAATTCGACAGGAAGAGTTACAATTAGGCATCACTATTATGAACTCTTCTGGATATAAAAGAGAAAGGCAGGTCACTGGTGAGGAGAGATGCAGTGAACAGGTTGTATTCACAAGTGGACCTTGTGACCTTTGGGAGCCTACCTTTGGCTTCTCCTTCTAAAAGGTTGGGGGCTGGAAGTCAGAGGGCAGAGGGGGGAGTGATGGGGCTTCTTTTCTCCTGGGATGTATAAAATAGCTCACAGACAGAAACTTCACTAGTAGAGAGCTGGCAAACCAGTATGGATAGTATTCAATTATTATTTAATATTATCTCAAAAATAAAAGGGGCACTAACCGATGTCTGCTTTTCCAAGTTCTAAACGTTTTGTGCCTTACAAATAAGGGGGGTCTAGCAAGGAGAAGGGAGTCTTTCCTGATCTTTGGCTAAGAAATATTCCAAAAATACATTCTCAGGTTCTTTTTAGTTCTCAATTCCAGGACTCAATTACTACATCAATTTAACTTATTTTACAGATTTCTCCAGTTGCTGCACTTGAAATGTGCAATATCAGATTTTATTAATTAAAAATTAGATTTTCCAATCCTGCTCAATATCTTGTTAGGAATCAAGTTAGGGGGTCACAGGGTTGGAAATAAAGTGTCAGTCAAGATATTCAACTTCAGAAACGTCTCCCTTCAGGGATAAAAACCTTCTTAGAGAATTCAGAGTGGAGCAATCTTGAGAGCTACTTTTGTTTGTTCTTTTGACTCAACTTTATTGTGGGAACAAAGACTTCCGGTCATTCTCCGATTGTTTCCGGAAAACAATCATTTTCCCATCCGGTCTCTAAACACGGGTTCTGTTTGCATTTCTTAAACCAACAAACTCTCCACAATGCATTGTGGGCACAAGCTTTGTTTTTATAAGATCCCTCTCAACCTTTAAAACTTTTACATTTCAGTTATACTACGTTTTTACACGTAAAACTACTTGTAACACACGAATATGACCAATATAGATCACCCAAATCAGCAGTCAGCCATAATAATCTTTTATTTCTACGTAAAGCAACAGAGGAGCTAAGTATTTAGGAAAGAAGGAAAAATAAATCTTTAGGAATGACTATTTTCCAGTATTTAGCATAAACTAAAAGACTGTGTCAAAACTAAAGGGAAATGGAGGCTAAAAGGACATTTAGATAGTTTTAACCAAAATATGCTACTGTGAATGAAAACGGTACCACATAAGTGACCTCCCCTTGCCCAACCTCTTTCTTTTACCCTCGAGCTTTATTTTTCCAGCAGTGATGATAAATTTTTACTATTCTAGCTAAGATTTCATGAGTAAGATATGTGGAAATTCCTGCCCAAGAAAGTTTATGTAAAAGGAGTTTGCTGCAGTTTGGGGAAAGGAAAACCAGACTTAAGATCACCTCTGCCACTGTTCACAGCGAGAACTTGGTGGATTAAAAAAAAAAAAAAAAAAGTACTTATTCTCACAGAGCCTCAGTTTCCTCATCTGTAAACTAGGAATGAAAACCATCACAGGGTTTTCATAAAGACTGAATTAAATGAGCAACGGTATGTGGAATCTCCTTAAGGTCTTTAAAACCACATAAATGTTAGTTATTTCCACAGACATGGGAATGACAGGGTTCTTTCTCTCAGCTCTTGAACTTTTCCGTCCCTTAGGGCAAACAGTTATCTCATTATCTTATAGTTATCAACTTGTCAAGAAAAAAACATGACTCCGAAGTGGGTGGACAGCTATGTTGGGAGAGGAAGAGAAGGAAAAATAGGGGCGCCGCCCATGGAGGAAATTCAGAATAGAGCTGGCGATTGGAATCCTGGGTAGCTCTCCTGGGCTGGGAGTATGTGTGGGGAGAACCCTGGTCTTCTAGAGAGATGAAAAAGCACCCGAAGGTAAGGGCATGGCTGGGGAGGACTGATGACAATCTTCACTGAGAGCCCACGTTTTGCTTAGAGTTCATGTGCACTCTTTCTGCTTTGCTGTTGTTGCTATTGCTGCTGCTGTTTTGGGGTGGGTTTTAAGGAGAGGTAATTGATTTAATTTTATCAAGTTATAAAATTATATATAGTTTCAAGGTTAAGTGCCTAGACTTTGCACCACACTTCCTGGATTCAAACTCCACCTCTAACATTAGATATGTGACCTTGAACAAGGTATTTAACTCTGTGCATCCATTTCCTCATCTGTAAATTAAGGGTAATATTAGTAAAACCTTATAAAGTGATTGTGAAGATAAAATGAGTTAATGTTTGTTAAACACAACAGTGCTTGGAAGAATAGTAGATATTGTGTAAATGTTTGCTATTCTTATTAGATGCAATTCCTGTTTATTAGCTGTAATATAATTTTCACTGTATTTTTAGCTGCATTCCAGTTTAGTGTATAACCTTCCCAAAATATTTTCATGCAGTTAATATAGCATGAATTAAATATAGCAGTTAATTGTTTTTTTTTAAACAACATATACTCATATACACGTTCCTCTACAACTTGCTTTTTCAACTTTAGCATTATATGGTGGTAATTTTGTTTGGTAAGCATGTATATATATATACATACATCTTTATTCTTTACAATAGCAATATAGTTGTCAGACACTGCTATTTGCCTGTCCAATATCTATTCTCCCATTTGTCTTTTATAAATTGAACACTGAATAGATAAAAATGCTTACTTCTTAGATTCTTTTTAAAACTATGTCTCATTTATGGCAAAAGAGAGATGTAAGTAAAAATCTCTGAGAGGGGTTTCAGGAGTCTGTAAAAAGGCAAACTTGGTTGAGATGCCCCTTCTTCCATCCTTCACCCCTTATGTTTCTTGCCTCTTTTTTATTGCCTGGAATGTGGATGTGAATCCTGGAGGTGCAGCAGCCATGCCGGAACCATGAAATACTAGCCACAAAGATTAAGACCTATACACAATGGATGGCAGTGTATGGAAAGATGTAAAGAGCCTCCTTACTCCTAGACTTCTTGCATGAGACACATAAATTTCCATGTGTTAAGCCACATTTTTCTGTTGTTTTTAGGAAAGCTTATTAGTATATGACAGAGATTTTGGTATCTAGAAATTTAAGTGTTGCAAATAATGCAACCTGTAACGTGAAAATGGCCTAGTGGGGGAGGAAGGATACCAGGAAGACATTTGTAGTCTGGAGAGTTGGTGACCATTACCATCCAGTGGCAAAATATTTGGTAAATCTATATTACCGCATACTAAGGCATATAATTAGAGGAAATGGTAGAAAAAATCAAAATGTTGGCATGTTCTGATTCTTCTTTGCCACGTTCAGCAAAAGCATACAAATGAGATATGAACTCAGACCATGGCTAGGCAATCTATAAGGAGAGATAAAAGAAAACACCTAAAAAAGATATTCTGCTGGTGGCCTGTAATTTAAATAGGCTGAAAGCCTCAAAATTGGATTGAAAATGCCAACCACTTCCAACCTCAAAGGGAAGCCCAAGAGATAGCTTTAGGAGGAGATAAGACTGGTGCCTCAGGGCTTCCTCTTCCTTGAAGAGTTTTCTGTCATTCCAGAGAGGGAAAGCACACCAGCCTGGGTAAATTTGAGTGGTGTCTGAAAGACTACCAGTGGCCATCAGGCTAAGGGCTTTCTATTAACATCAAATCCCACCTGCTTGAGCCTCAGCTGTGAGTCTGATTCATGGATATCTGCTAATGTCCTGTTGCATGTCTTCATGGAGAAACTTCTGGGCTTCAGAAAATATCTCTGGACATCAGTGGTCTTCATATCTGGACATTAGTGGTCCTGACTTCCCTTTCCACTATTGATACGCTTTCTCCTGGTTTCTATAATCTGGATTCTTGCTCACTGTTATAGGCAGAAAATGGCCCCCCAAGGATGTCTACACCCTAATCCTTGCAACCTGTGAATATGTGACCTTACACGGCAAAGGAGACTTTGCTGATGTGATTAAGGTCACAGACTTTGGGATGGGGAGATTATCCTGATGGACCCAATCTAATCACATTAGCCCTTAAAAGCAGAAGAGAACACAAGGAGAGGTGAAGACTGAGAGGGACCTGACCCACCAGTGCTGGTTTTGAAGATGGAGGAAGAAGGGCTAAGAGCTAAGGAATGCGGGTGGCCCTTAGAAGCCGAGAACAGCCTTTGGTTGATGGCCAGCAAGGAAATAGGTACCAACAACCTGAAGAGCGAGGAAAGCCTTCCCCTCTCAAACCTCCAGAAAGGAGCACAGCTCTATTGACCCCTTGCTTTCAGCTGTGAGACTCTAAGCAGAGACTCGGCCACTCCGGACTTCTGACCGACAGAAACTGAGATAATACATTTGTGTTAGTTTAAACAACTAAATTTGTGGTGATTTGTTACAGAGGCAATAGGAAACCAATATCCCCACATAATCTAATCCCTGAAAGATCACAGTCATTGTTTAGATTGCTCCTCTTAAGAACTTGAACTACACGTAAGGTTCCTCCCACTTTTCAGTGTTCGTTAGCGAATCTTCCCAAGCTACTAGTCCAAGATAGCCTGTGCCACAGTAGCTTGAGTTTCAGTAGTGAAATAAACATGAGATTGTCAGTTAGACTTTTTCTTTCAATATAGTTTTTTCATCTTTGACTAATGTATTGGTTTCCAGTACAGGCCAGAAAAATCACACTTGGAGGATAGGTACAGGATTGTACAAAAGTTTTCAGTTAGAGAGACATCAATAATAAACCAGATAGTCCTTGTGTTCTAATGCATTATTGTCTTGAATTCAGTTTAATAGTTTCCCTAAGCAGCCACACAATAGCTCAAGTGGTAGTTCCAGCTGTGGCAGTGGCTCTGAAGGTCTTGGCAGTGACAACAGCAAAGAGAAGAAATAAACGACTATAGAAGAAAGGCACACCGCTCCAGGTGTATTTCACAAATCATGAAAAATGAATCCCAGCTTGACTGGTAGAGATTCAGAGACATTTAAAAACACCAGATAAAACATTTAAAAATATTTTAAATGAATGACTAAGGCTTCAAAAATGTGTAAAAATTCTCTGAGGGCTGGAGTAAACTTTAAGTGCAGTCCAAGGAATTAAGTGAGGCTGAAACCACCAAATACCCTGGAGACATCTACAGACACTGGTGTCCTAAGAGGATGAGAACTTTGTGTGTCCACAACGAGGAGACAGGACATGGTGGAGATGAGATCTGGGCTACGTTTCTGAGCAGTGGGGAACCTGATTAGAGAAATAGCATAAAGCCAGGAACAGAAAGGAAACACTCAGAAAAAGGTGAACTAGTTCAGTACAAATAATGCTCCAAAGGGAGAGACATCAGTAAAAATTGTCTCAGCCGTACCTCTGGGTGATGATAAAAAAAAAAGGGGGCAGGAGAGAAGGTTCCCTAATAATTCAGGGACAATAATTGGCTCTCATATGGGTTTGGGGCCTGGATTCATTGAACATTTCACAAATGAGTAAGGGCCTACTATGAGCCTGAAAGTGTTCTAGGAGCTGAAGATACAGCAGTTTAAAAAATATCAAAAAAAAAAAATCCCTTTTCTCATGGAGATTAAATTTTAGTGGGGAAAGAAGAATATAAATAAGTTATTTAGTATACTAAAAGGTAATATGTGGTATGGTAAAAACAATACAGCAATGAGGGCCTCTAGGAAATGCTCAAAAGGTATGCAATTTTAAATAAGATGGTGGGGAAATTTTCAAATTAAGCAAAGACGAAAGGAGACAGAGAGTCATGCAGGTGTCTGGGGTACATTGTTTTCCTCAGAGGAACCAGCCAGTGGAAAGCTTTAAGGTGAGAGTGTGTGTGCCCTGTTCAAGGATCAGGAAGGAGGCCGGTGTGACTGAGGTGGGTAGAGAGCTGGGAGGGAGTAGGAGAGATTAGAGGAGAGGGCAGCTTTGCAAGTATTTTAAACATTTAAACATCTTTGTAGTGATGCAGAAAAGGTAAAGGCATTGGAGTAATTTAGATGTTTTTCAATTAAGAATGCATGTTAACATTTCAAGACCAATCATCACAATAATAGAAATAGTATGTAAATTTTCAAAACCAGTAGAGGCAAAATGTAATGAGGAAAAAGTAATTCAAAAGAAGAAAAGAGAAATATAAGGTACATCCAAATATATGAGCAATTATAATAAATCAAATACCCAGATTATCAAGCTGGATTTAAAATAAAAAAAAACAGCTACAGCTATGTGCTGTTTACAAGACAGAGAACATAAGCACATAGAAAGTTTGAATGTAAAAAGTAAAAAACAATACTGAGCAAATACTAATGAAGAGAAAGATGGTAACGCTATCTTTATACCAGACAAATTATACTTGAAGGCAAAATAAACTTGAAGGCACTCCGTAATGATTAAATGTTCATCAGGATGATATGAAAATTTTAATTTTGTGTGTACTGAATAATATGGTTTCAAAACATAATATAAAAAGTGAGAGTTGTAAGCAGAATTTGACAAATCTTCCATAATAAT
Organism: Balaenoptera physalus; assembly: GCF_965194825.1. Classification (NCBI taxonomy): domain Eukaryota; kingdom Metazoa; phylum Chordata; class Mammalia; order Artiodactyla; family Balaenopteridae; genus Balaenoptera; species Balaenoptera physalus. The sequence goes on along the minus strand of NC_138884.1, from coordinate 116,890,752 downwards.
GGTATTATAAACATAATTCAATGACAGGCCAGTTAGGATGGAAAAATGTGTGCTCAAGAATTGGAGATTTCACATTCTTTTTAAGGACAAACATAACCTTTATGAAAATACACCATATTGTAGACCATAAAATTTCAAAGAATCAGTACATAAGAATCACAACTACAATGCAATTAAGTTACATGTAAACAACAAAAATAAAACTTAAGCTCATTTGTTTAGGAATGTTAAAAAAAACCCTGCTAAATAACTAATGAGCAATAGAAGAAATCACAAAAGCAAATAGAAGATATTTATTCTGAAAGATAAGAAAAATATTACATGTGGAATGTCACTTAAACATTGCTTATGGAAAATGTATAGCCTTAAATTTATATATAAGAAAGGAAACAAGACTGAAAATTAATGATTTAACTAAAGAAGTAAAACAAGGGAAAATATATAAGCCAAAAGAAAACAGAAGAAAGGAAATTAAGAACAAACTTTTAATGAAATTGAATAGGTCTTCAACTCAGGCTTCAAATAATTCCCACAGATATATTGCAAGGAACATGAGATCACAAAAAAAAAATTCCTAAAATATACAAGGAAACGAGGTATCATGAGTCAGATACAGGAAAAAAAGAGACACAATTTTACCCACAAAGCCTTAAAATATTGGAATTATTAGAGATATTTAAAAAGTGTATTTAGTAGGTCTATAGAAACAGAGTGGTTTGAACTTATAATCAAGAAACAAGAGACTAACTATGGAGAACAGTATGGAGGTTCCTTAAAAAACTAAAAATAGAACTACCATACGACCCAGCAATCCCACTACTGGGCATATACCCTGAGAAAACCATAATTCAAAAAGAGTCATGTACCACAATGTTCATTACAGCTTTATTTACAATAGCCAGGACATGGAAGCAACCTAAGTGTCCACTGACAGATGAATGGATAAAGAAGATATGGCACATACATACAATGGAATATTACTCAGCCATAAAAAGAAATGAAATTGAGTTATTTGTAGTGAGGTGGATGGACCTAGAGTCTGTCATACAGAGTGAAGTAAGTCAGAAAGAGGAAAACAAATACTGTATGCTAACACATATATATGGAATCTAAAAAAAAAAATGGTTCTGAAGAACTAGGGGCAGGACAGGAATAAAGACGCAGATGTAGAGAATGGACTTGAGGACATGGGGAGGGGGAAGGGTAAGCTGGGATGAAGTGAGAGAGTGGCATGGACATATATACACTCCAAATGTAAAATAGATAGCTAGTGGGAAGCAGCTGCATAGCACAGGGGTTCAGCTTGGTGCTTTGTGACCACCTAGAAGGAGTGGGATAGGGAGGGTGGGAGGGAGACACAAGAGGGAGAGGATATGGAGATATATGTATACATATAGCTGATTCACTTTGTTATACAGCAGAAACACACAACATTGTAAAGCAATTATACTCCAATAGAGGTGTTAAAAAAACAACAACAAAAAAACAAGAGGCTATAAAAATGATGATGTAGATTTTAAAAGAATGAAATAAAACTTTGAAAAGTATAACTCATAATAATTAAAATTTAAAAGCTTAATGGACTACAAAACCCAGTGAAAGGGTAAAACAGTATATTAGACAAAGCTGAAGAAATTAATGGAATCCAGCCAAAGAAATTATACACAATGCAACAGAGTGAAGTGAAGAGATATAAAATATGCAGCATAGGTTGGGAGACATTGAGAACTGAATGAGGTCTAACAAGCTTAACTGGAGATCCACAGGGTATGACAGAGAATGTAAGGAAGAGGAAATATTCGACGTGCCAATTACCAAAGAGTTCAGAAATTGTGAAAGACAGTAAGCCTCAGAATCAGAAATTTTAATGAATTCCAAACAAGATAGATAAAATTAGAAAACCACACCTAGACACAGCATTTTGAAACTTTGAAACAATAAGAATAACTAGATCTTAAGAGCATGCAGTAAGAAAAGACAGATTACCTACAAAGGGTTAACAATCAGACTAATAGCTGCCCTTACAATGACACTGACACAAGCCAGAACATAGTAAAATATGCCTTTAGAGAACTAAGAGAAAATAACTGTCACCTTAGCCTAGCAAAACTTTCTCAAAAATGATGGTAAAATAAACACATTTTAGAAAAACAAGATCTTAGTTTACCACCAAAAGAGCCTCATAAAAAGTAATTCTAAAAGATGTACCTTACTCAGAGGGCAAATGGTCCCAAATGGAAGATTGAAATGCAAAAAGGAATAAGATGGAAACGAAGAGGGAAAGATAAATCATATGGAATATTAGTCCAGGAAGAAGGACACCTGAACAGGTAGAGAGAAATAAGCATGTGTTAGAACAATAACCAATAAAATTAACAAAATTTTCTAGTCTTTCTAGTTCTGAAATATTTAATTGCCTTTTACACTTTACACGTCGTAGAAAGGATCACACCTAAACATATTATAAAGAAATTTCTAAATTCCAAGGATAAAGAGAAACTCTTACAAACTTCCTGAAAGAAAAATTTCAGGTGAGACTAGGACTTGAATTAAATTTCTTATGTGCAGCACTGGATGCTAGAAGACATTGGAATCATATATAAAGAATTCCGAGAGAACAAGATTTTGATCTTGACCCCCTTGTTAGTTATAATTTAGGTTAAAAGACCACTGCTTTCAAGTACAGGAGAATTTGGCAAATAGCCACCCTTGTAATCTCTCTGAAAACGTTACTTTAGTAAGAGTGCCAGTTAAATGGAAATAGGACCCAAACATCTCAGTATAGCAGAAGACAAAATATATAAGAGGTTTCTTGTAGAGACTCACTCTCTCCAAACTCCCAATGAAAACATTCAACAAGTAACAGGATCCTGCTAGAAAGTTTAGAAATATTCGTGCTTTGGGGCTAAGAGCTCTCTGGAGAGAGCAGGGATGGATAAATACTCACTATTGCATCTAGAGAAAAAACAAGGGTTTAGAGGAGCTTAGAGCAAAGATCGGAGACGAACAGCTCCTTCCACTGCCCAGGAGGGTCCTATGTAAGTCAAGGAAGGGAAACTAAGATGAGCAATTAGAGCTGGTATTTTATCAAGGCAGAACTAATGCAAGAGATAAAAGAGAACATCAATAAGTATGAATGTAATGAGACTGAAACAGATGCAAATAGAACAGACACACACACAAGACTATCTGGGTCTATTAAATTTGTTTTCTCAAAATTTAAAATTTATTATAGTAAATTTAAAAAGAAAAAAGAGTTTCAACGTCAGAAGCAAGTCAGCTTTCAAAATTCAAAATGGTTTGGATTTGGAGCGCAAGACAATTTAAACAAAACGGACCTTCTCTTAAAAAAAAAAAAAAAAGCCTTATGGGAGTTAAAAAAACTCACATAAAAAGGAAAGCTTATAAAAATGAGGAGGTGCAGTATAAACAGCATAACTGAATACATCTCTGTTCCAAATATTATACTGGTGATGGAATGACCTTCATAGTCAATTATATCCTTGTATCTCACTGGCGTTTGGCCTATACATCATGTGCAGTGCACAAAACTAATGCACTTTAGCTTGGCTTCTTTCTATCATGTCCCACATGTGCACTGCATCAAATTTCCTGGCAAAAATGTTATTTCAAGGTCATGTGTAAAATAAAATGTTCTCTTGGTGTCACAACAATATTATTTCTCCACTGACCGTATCATTAGAATGATTTCTACACTGATTAATGCTCACCTGCCAATTCAAATAGAAACATATGTTGTGGATAAAAATAAGTCACGCACACCTTCTCCCTCATAAAATATAAAGACTAAAGTGACTTCTTGGTGGAACTCAATATAAAACATCAAAATATTTCTGAAGAACCAGGAGCTAATCTGAAGACTGTGATTCTCATTTCAATCATTTTAATAATAACGTTTTCCTCTTATACAAAAATGTACTTTTTTCTCTCATTTTTTTTATTGTGGTAAATATATGAAACATAAAATTTACCATGTTAACTATTTTTAAGTGTGTAGTTGAGCAGCATTAAGTACATTCAGATTGTTGTGTAACCATCACCACCATCCATCTCCAGAAATTTGTCATCTTCTCTAATGGAAACTCCATATGCATTAAACAATAACTCCCCATCTCCTCCTCCCCCCAGGCCTCTGGCAACCACCATTCTACTTTTTGTCTCTATGAATTTGGCTACTCTAGGTACCTCATATAAGCAGAATCAGAATATTAGTTTTTTGATGAATGGTTTTTTTAACTTAGCATCATGTCTTCAAGTTCATCCATGTAATAGATGTCAGAATTTCCTTCCTTTTTAAGGACGAATAATGTTCCATTGTATGTATAGACCACACTTTATTTATAGAAGTATATATTCTTAAAAAATAATTTTGGGGCTACCCTGGTGGCGCAGTGGTTGAGAATCTGCCTGCTAATGCAGGGGACACGGGTTCGAGCCCTGGTCTGGGAAGATCGCACATGCCGCGGAGCAACTAGGCCTGTGAGCCACAATTACTGAGCCTGCGCGTCTGGAGCCTGTGCTTCGCAACAAGAGAGGCCGCGATAGTGAGAGGCCCGCGCACCGCGATGAAGAGTGGCCCCCGCTTGCCTCAACTAGAGAAAGCCCTCGCACAGAAACAAAGACCCAACACAGACAAATAAATAAATAAATAAATAAATAAAATTTAAAAAATAATAATTTTGATATTAAAGCATTATACACTATGCAGTTATACTAATTATATTGTGATAGCCTATGAGAGCAAGTTATCAAGCATCTGTTATGTACCAACTTAAAAATATATACATTATCTATAATCTTCCTCATAACACTAGAAGTGGGACACCACACTAATTTTACAGATGAGGAAACTGAACACAGTGAATGTGAGTAAAAGTTATCCAGTGGCTCACAGAGTATGGAGAAGTGATGGGATTCAAACCAGACATGCTTAGCTCTGAAGCCTGGGCTCTCTTCCCTCCTCAACCTGTCTGCTTATGCTATGATCAAGGTACATTGTGTTGTGTGTAGTGGAATTGTGCTAGACAGGTAAACATACAGTTCAATTCTGACTTTGCCATCCACTAGCTGTGTGACCTTGGCCAAGTCATTTGGACTCACTAAATTGCCTCATCTGCAGAGGGGGAATAAGAACAATCGTGATAGTAATGATAATAAAACCTAACATTTTGAGTATGGTCAGCCCTCTGTACCTGCAGGTTCTGCACCCAAGGATTCAACCAACTAAGGATTGAAAATGTTTTTCTTAAAAAAGTTCCAGAAAGTTTCATAAAGCAAAACTTGAACTTGCTGCATGCCCTGCAACTATTTACATGGCATTAACAATGTATTAGTAATCTAGAGATGATTTAACATATACAGGAGGATGTGTAAATACTATGCCATTTTATATAAAGGACTTGAGCATCTGTGGAGTTTGGTATCCACATGGGTCCTGGAACCAATTCACCATGGATACCAAGGGATGACTGTTCTCACTTTGTGCTAAATACTGAGCCTGTCTGTATTAGCTCTTCAATCCTCACAAAAAACACTACATAGATTTTTTTATTCCCTTCCTTTTATTTCCATGTGAAGAAGTGAAACACAGGTTAAGGTTAAGGCCTAAGGTCACACCACAGTAAGTGGATTCAAACCAGAAACTGAGTCAGTCTGGCTCCTAAACCTGCATTTTAACTATTACTCACTGCTAGGAGGTTGTAAGAATCCAGATAAAGCAGGCCAATTGCTGAACTCAGTGTCTGACACACAGAAACCTCTCAAAAAAATGTAAGTCATTCTTTTCATGACCATGATTTACTTGCCATTTTTCTATATCTGGTTCTGAATGGCAGCATCTGCTTTTCCTCCTTTTTTTCCCTCTTGGAAATGTTCCAAGGGTGGGAGGAGAGATTGAACATCCATCAGGAAACTATTCTTCTGGGCTCTGGACCTGCTCTAGAAAAAAAAAAACACAAAACAGCAAGGACTTCTACAAAATGGGTTCAATACCAGGCCTAATGTTCATTCTTCTTATTCAGGCTGAATTCAGATTCAAATCTGAATACAAATTCCTTGTATGTTGTTTGACATAATAAAAACCCTTGAATTTTTAAAAAATCTGATTCTTTCTCATTTACCCTGAAGCTGAATCACCAGCACAAATAAGTTTCTGAGAAATTCACTGAAAATGTTGTGCTTCTCAAGAAAGTTGAAAAAGCAAGGTAACTAAAATAAGATACATGTCCTGCTAACATACACAGTTTATTGTTAATTTTAACATTCTAGGTCTTTATTTATTTGGATTAAAGTCCCTAGCTGATATTATTCATCAATAGCTACCAATAAATAATCATGGATTTTGATTTCCATTATGACTTTGAAATCTCATGTATCTCTTAATAAAGGAGATTTGGAACTAATATTTTCATATACTGAGCTTAAGGTTTTACTTAATGCCTTGCTTACCAACACCTGCCCTCACAGCCACTCCTCACCCCCAAGACCAGATTATGCAAGCACACATACACCATTCAACACTTATTTATTGAGGAGCTCGCTCGCAGAGTCATTTGACTGTGGAGGATACAAGGATAATACAGTGCAAGAACCCGACCCTAATTCATAATTTTGTCACAACCATACATATGTTCATTATTAAATAAGAGTAAGAAAAATCAGAATTTGAAGGTGAGCAATTTTATGAATTCCATAGTTTTTAAAGAAATCTTGTATCTAATTTAATATCAATTTCTTAAATTATATATTGGTTTTGAGTTGGGACTATTCTTTATGTTGGATATATAATAGTGAATAAAATAACAGTCCTTTCTGTCAAGAAGTGTACAATCTAGATGTAAAGATAGGGTATTAAAGTAGCAGGATAAATCAGTACCTTCCATTCGTCCCTAAGACGTACCAACTGATGCCTGTGCACTTATTCACTTAATGATCAAATTGCATCTTCTCCAAGAAGTAGTTGTGTTCAACAGCAAACCTCATTATGTCAGTTGTACTTCTTATTGTAATTACATTAAGTTAATTTAAACTTACATAAACTGATGACCTGTGAGTGTAAAAGAGTATGTGTGTTTCCATGAAAACTGCTTGAATGCTTTGAAATGATTTGATAAAGTTAAGTTGCCAGAACACTGCTGCTCTATTAGGAGTTGAATGAGACAACTGTAAAAGAGGAGAAAATTATTTAGAAAGATTCTGCAAACAAATCACTTTGCAATTTAAAATATCAGTCAATATTTAAAAACTGATGTACAAATATAATTACAATAAACCATGGCCTATATGCTAAGCAGAGTGCAGCCTAGCGGTCAGGCCTACTGGAGAAGACCCACCCGAATGAAATCTGGAAGAGAGTAGCACTGGTGAAGAGAGAAGCCCAGCGGTTCTGAGCAGCATGTCCAAAGGCTTGGTGACAAAAAAAGATTTGCAAAAAGCTTAGCATGATGAAAATACAAATGTTAAAGAATGCGGTAAGGAGATGAGTCTAGGGAAATGATCAGGAGACAGATCTTGAAGGCCTTGTTAAGGAATCTGGAATTTTTAAGAAGAATGGGAAATCAGGGAGCCATTTTTTTCGTTTGTTTGTTGTTTTAACATCTTTATTGGAGTATAATTGCTTTACAGTGGTGTGTTAGTTTCTGCTTGATAACGAAGGGAATCAGCTATACGTGTACATATATCCCCATATCTCCACGTGAGTGACATGATCAAATTCTCTTCACAGGATCACTTTGGCCTCAGTAGAACCAGGTTTCGAGGAAGAGGGTGGAGAGCAAGGATGAAGGCAAGGAGACAGGAAAGTGGCCATGAACCGAGAGGGTCTAGTTGCTATGGGAGAGAGAGAGGCAATTAAGCTTTGTCTAGTTGCCAATAGGACAGAGAGAACTGAACAGATCAAGAGAAATTTAGGAGATGAAACTGACATGAACTGGTAAGCAATCAGTGTAGGGGTAAAGGAGAAGAAAAGTCAAAGTTGACTCTCAGATTTCTCACTATTAATGGGACAGTGGTGTCATTTAAAGAAATAGGGAACAATGGAGAAAGAACAGGTAAGGGAGATAAGGTGATAAAGTCTGTCCAATTCTATCTCATTATATAGAGAAGGAAGCTAATTTCTAGAGAAGGTAAGTATTTTACCTTAAATAACAGAGTCAGAAATTGAGTTCAGATTTTCTGACCATCACTCCCGCCGTCCAATCCCCTTTGTACCCATATAGTGCAAGCACCCACCTATAATTCTACCTAGGGTTTTATTTCAAATAGATCATTACCAAACCCCCAATATGATTAAACATGTTCTTTTGTCCCCCTCCATGCTGTATGTCATATCTGCCCCCATAAACATCAAAACCCTTGGCTTAGCATTGCATTGAACCCTACAGATTTAGTTTCACACAGTAAAATCTTTTATCAGTTTCAGTGGAAATCTGATCCACAGAAAGATGAATGGAACTGGCCTTCTGTGAAATAGGTTAAGAATAATTGCATGTCAGGCAGGTGTTGGAGAGGAGCCAGTATTAAGTATTAAGTGAAAATATGGAGGCGCAGACTCTCCACTGCTCTGAATTTGAAAGCTCAAACATTGGGGCAGGGAAATATTGTATCCTCATTCGAAGGGCATGTGATTTATTTCCTCTGACTGCTAATTGCTACAGAAAGCAGAGAAGTGGATTTCAAAAGGGAACTCAACAAAACTTACCTGGCTTGAAAAATGCTTAAGTGGCATTGGTTTGAATTTATAGGCTCCTTTGGTGATCAGTATAGGGCAGCCAAAACAATTAGAGGCTAAATAAATGGGTACTTTCTGGAAATGTCTTTATTTAAAGTCTTTAGCAGGAGAAGACAAGTAAAAGAGGACAAATTTTAAGCCCTGAATAGAAACGGAACTTTACTTGGGAAAGTTCTCTCTGTATTTAATTTTTCTGTTGTAATTGTTCTATTGCTGAGAAGGAAAACTTTTGACTGGATGAGATATACTGATTTTATCCATTTGTTTGTTCATTCAACAAATATTTATTTAGTGCTCATTGTGCCAGGCATTGTTTTAGATCAGTGGTTTTCAATCCCAAATTTTGCTTCCCCCCGCTGCCTGTCTGGGATATTTGATAATGTTTGGAGTCATTTATGATTGTCACCATTAGGGGATGAAGGTGCTATTGGCATCTAGTGGGTAGAAGTGAGGGATGCTGCTGATATTCTACAATGCAAAGGACAACACCCCGCAACAAAGAATTATCTAGCCCAAAATGTAAGTGGTGCTAATGTTGAGAAATCGTTTTGTAGGTAATGTCAATACAGCAATGAAAAAACTGAGAGAAACATCATCTCTTGTGGAACATTTTAGTGATGGAAGAGAAACAAAAAACCAATTAATAAAGAAATATATAGCATGCCAGAACGTGGTAAGGCACTATGAAAGAAAATAAACCAGCTGGTGGATAGTGGTTATTCCGGCATAGAGAGAAGTCAGAGAAAGCCTCACTAATAAGGGGACTTTTGAGCAGAGCCCTGGAAAGAAGGAAATAAGGTCTGGGCATGGGGACTGATCCCATCTTGCCTTTTTAAAAAACTATATGTGTGCTAATCATGTATGAATTGGGGATAAAGATAATTTTAAGGTAATTTGTGGACAAATTATGGGTGTCATTGCTTTTTTCCTCTCTTTTTATTGCCAAAATCTTTATGCTGGTTTAGATATAGAGTACACCATGCTCCAATTTGTAAATATTTTAGACAAATGAGAAGGTTGCCTTTCTTCGCAACCGATTGAAACAGACTCTTTTAATGTAACTTAATTATTGCAGGCCACAGGTTCCAAGCAGCATATACAAAGCAGTGATCAGTGCAGCATTATATATGTATACAGGCATACCTCAGAGATATTGTAGGTTCAGTTCCAGACCACTGCAATAAAGGTAGTCATGAATTTTTTCATTTCCCAGTGCATATAAAAGTTATGCTTATGTTATGCTATAGTCTCTTATGTGTGCAATAGCATTATGTCTAAGAAAACAATGTACATATCATAATTTTAAAATACTTTATTGCTAAAAAATGCTGATCATCATCTGAGCCTTCAGTGGGTCATAATCCTTTCGCTGTGGATGGTCTTGCCTTGATGTTGGTAGCTGCTGACAGATCAGGGTGGTGGTTGCTGAAGACTGGAATTTTTAAAAATTCCCTTTTTTAAAATTTATTTTTTATTGGCGTATAGTTGATTTACAATGTTGTGTTAGTTTCAGCAAACTGATTCAGTTATACATACATATATACATCTACTTTTTCAGATTCTTTTCCCTTATACGTTATTACAAAATATTGAGTATGCTGTGCTATACAGCAGGGCCTTGTTGGTTATCTATTTTAAGTATAGTAGTGTGGATAAGTCGATCCCAAACTCCCAATTTATTCCCCCCCCATCACCTTTCCCCTTTGGTAACCATAAGTTTGTTCTCTAAGTCTGTGAGTCTATTTCTGTTTTGTAAATAGGTTCTTTTGTATCACTTTTTTATATTCCACATATAAGTGTATCATATGATATTTATCTTTCTCTGTCTGACTTACTTCACTTATTATAATATAATAATCTCTAGGTCCATCCACCTTGTTGCAAATGGCATTATTTCATTCTTTTTATGTCTGAGTAATATTCCATTATATATGTATGTACCACATCTTCTTTATCCATTCATCTGTCAATGGACATTTAGGTTGCTTCCATGTGTTGGCTATTGTAACTAGTGCTGCTATGAACATAGGGGTGCCTGTATCTTTTCAAACTAGAGTTTTGTCCAGATATATGCTCAGGAGTGGGATTGTTGTATCATATGGTAGCTATATATTTAGTTTTTTTTAAGGAACCTCCATACTGTTCTCCATAGTGGCTGTATCAATTTACATTCCCACCAAGAGTGCAAGAGGGTTCTCTTTTCTCCACACCCTCTCCAGCATTTATTGTTTGCAGACTTTTTGATTATGGCCATTCTGGCTGGTGTGAGGTGATACCTCATTGTAGTTTTGATTTGCATTTCTCTAATAATTAGTGATTTTGAACATCTTTTCATGTGCTTTTTAGCTGTCTGTCTTCTTAGGAGAAATGTCTATATAGATCTTTTGCCCTTTTTTGATTGGGTTGTTTGGTTTTTTTGCTATTGAGACGCATGAGCTGTTTGTATATTTTGGAGATTAATCCCTTGTCAGTTGCTGCATTTGCAAATGTTTTCTCCCATTCTGAGGGTTGTCTTTTCATTTTGTTTATGATTTCCTTTGCTGTGCAAAAGCTTTTCAGTTTCATTAGGTCCCATTTGTTTATTTTTGTTTTTATTTTCATTACTCTAGGAGGTGGGTCCAAAAAGATCTTCCTGCAATTATGTCAAGGAGTGTTCTGCCTATGCTTTCCTCTAAGAGTTTTATAGTATCCTGTCTTACATTTAGGTCTTTAATCCATTTTGAGTTTATTTTTGTGTATGGTGTTAGGGAGTGTTATAATTTCATTCTTTTACATGTAGCTGTCCAGATTTCCCAGCACCACTTACTGAAGAGACTGTCTTTTGTCCATTGTATGGTCTTGCCTCCTTTGTCATAGATTAATTGACCATGGGTGCGTGGGTTTATTTCTGGGCTTTCTATCCTGTTCCATTGGTCTATATTTCTGTTTTGTGCCAGGACCATACTGTTTTGATGACTAGTAGCTTTGTAGAATAGTCTGAAGTCAGGGATCATGATTCCTCCAGCTCCGTTTTTCTTTCTCAGGATTGCTTTTGCTATTCAGAGTCTTTTGTGTTTCCATACAAATTAAAAACTTTTTTGTTCTAGTTCTGTGAAAAATGCCTTTGGTAATTTGATAGGGATTGCATTGAATCTGTAGATTGCCTTGGGTAGTGTAGTTATTTTGACAATATTGATTCTTCCAATCCAAGAACATGGTATATCTTTCCATCTGTTTGTGTCATCTTTGATTTCTTTCATCAGCATCTTATAGTTTTCAGAGTACAGGTCTTTTGCCTCCTTGGATAGGTTTATTCCTAGGTATTTTATTCTTTTTAATGAGATGAGAAATGGGATTGTTTCCTTAATTTCTATTTCTGATCTTATGTTGTTAGTGTATAGAAATGCAAGAGATTTCTGTGTATTAATTTTGTAACCTGCAACTTTACCAAATTCACTGATGAGCTCTAGTAGCTTTCTGGTAGCATCTTCAGGATTCTCTATGTATAGTATCATGTCATCTGCAAACAGTGACAGTTTAACTTCTTCTTTTCCAATTTGGATTCCTTTCATTTCTTTTTCTTCTCTGATTGCCATGACCAGGACTCCCAAAACTATGTTGAATAAACGTGTTGAGAGTGGGCATCCTTGTGTTGTTTCTGATCTTAGAGGAAGTGCTTTCAGCTTTTCACCATTGAGTATGATGTTAGCTGTGGGTTTGTCATATATGGCCTTTATTATGTTGAAGTAGGTTTCCTTTATGCCCGCTTTCTCAAGAGTTTTTGTCATAAATTGGTGTTGAATTTTGTCAAAAGCTTTTTCTGCATCTATTGAGATGATCATATGGTTTTTATTCTTCAATTTGTTAATATGGTGTATCACACTGATTGATTTGTATATATTGAAAAATCCTTGCACTCTGGGATAAATCCCACTTGGTCATGGTCTATGATCCTTTCAATGTGTTGTTGAATTCAGTTTGCTAGTATTTTGCTGAGGATTTTTGTGTCTATGTTCATCAGTGATATTGGCCTGTAATTTTCTTTTTTTGTGGTATCTTTGTCTGGTTTTGGTATCAGGGTGATGGTGGCCTCATAGAATGAGTTTGGGGGTATTCCTTCCTCTGCAATTTTTTGGAATAGTTTCAGAGGATAGGTGTCAACTTGTCTCTAAATGTTTGATAGAATTCACCTGTGAAGCCATCTGGTCCTGGACTTCTGTTTGTTGGGAGTTTTTTAATCACAGTCTCAATTTCAGTACTTGTGATAGGTCTGTTCATATTTTCTATTTCTTCCTGGTTCAGTCTGGGAGATTGTACCTTTCAAAGAATTTGTCCATTTCTTCCAGGTTGTCCTTTTTATTGGCATAGAGTCACTTGTAGTAGTCTCTTATGATCCTTTGTATTTCTGTGATGTCAGTTGTAACTTCTTTTTCATTTCTAATTTTATTGATTTGAGTCCTCTCCCTTTTTTCTTGATGAGGCTTGCTAAAGGTTTATCCATTTTGTTTATCTTTTCAAAGAACCAGCTTTTAGTTTCATTGATCTTTTCTATTGTTTCCATCATTTCTTTTTCATTTATTTCTGCTCTGATCTTTATGATTTCTTTCCTTCTACTAACTTTGGGTTTTGCTTGTTCTTCTTTCTCTAGTTGCTTTAGGGATAAAGTTAGGTTGTTTTTTTTTGATATTTTTCTTGTTTCCTGAGGTAAGATTGTATTGCTATAAACTTGCCTCTTAGAACTGCTTTTGCTATGGCCCATAGGTTTTGGTTTGTCGTGTTTTCATTTTCATTTGTCTCTAGGTATTTTTTTTATTTCCTCTTTGATTTTTTCAGTGATCCATTGGTTGTTTAGTAACATATTATTTAGCCTCCACATATTTGTGTTTTTTACAGGTTTTTTTTTTGTAGCTGATTTCTAATCTCATAGAGTTATGGTAAGAAAAGTTGCTTGATGTGATTTCAGTTTTCTTAAATTTATCAAGGGTTGCTTTATAAACCAACGTGTGATCCATCCTGGAGAATGTTCTGTGTGCACTTAAGAAGAATATGTATTCTGCTGCTTTTGGATGGAATGCTCTATAAATATCAATAAGACTATCTGGTCTAATGTGTAATTTCAGGCCTGTGTTTCCTTATTCATTTTCTGTCTGGATCAGCTGTCCATTGATGTAAGTGGGGTGTTAAAGTCCCTCACTATTATAGTGTTACTGTTGATTTCTCCTTTTATGGCTGTTAGCATTTGCCTTATATATTGAGGTGCTCCTATGTTAGGTGCATATATATTTACAATTGTTACATCTTCTTCTTGGGTTGATTCCCTTGATCATTATGTAGTGTCCTTCTTTGTCTCTTGTAATAGTCCTTATTTTAAAGTCTATTTTGTCTGATATGAGTATTGCTACTCCAGCTTTCTTTTGATTTCCATTTGCATGGAATATTTTTTCCATCCCCTCACTTTCAGTCTCTATTTGTCCCTAGATCTGAAGTGGGTCTCTTGTAGACAGCATATATACAGATCTTGTTTTTGTATCCATTCAGCCAGTCTTTGTCTTGGTTGGAGCATTTAATCATTTTACGTTTAAGGTAATTTTCAATATGTATGTTCTTATTGCCATTTTGTTAATTGTTTTGGATTTGGTTTTGTAGGTCTTTTTTTCTTCCCTTCCTCTTTTGTTCTCTTCTCTTGTGATTTGATGACTATTTTTAGTGTTGTGTTTGGATTGTTTTTCTTTTTTGTGTGTGTATCTATTGTAAATTTTGGTCTGTGGTTACCACGAGGTTTTGATATAGCAGTCTATATTTATATACAAGATTGTTTTAATTTGCTGGTCTCTTAATTTCAAATGCATTTCCAATATCCTGCATTTGTACTCTCCTCTTCTCACAATTGCTGGTTTTGATGTCATACTTGTGTGTGGATGATTTCCTGCCTTTACTGTATGATTGCCTTTACTGGTGAGCTTTCCCATTTATAATTTTTTTTGCTTCTAGTTGTGGCCATTTCTTTTCCATCTAGAGAAATTCCTTTAGCATTTGGTATAAAGCTGTTTTGGTGCTGCTGAATTCTCTTAGCCTTTGCTTGTGTGTAAAGTTTTGATTTCTCTGTCAAATCTGAATGAGAGCCTTGCTGGTAGAGTATTCTTGGTTGTAGGTTATTCCCTTTCATCACTTGAAATATATCATGCCACTCCCTTCTGGCCTGAAGAGTTTCTGCTGAAAAATCAGCTGATAACCTTATGGGGATTCCCTTGTATGTTATTTGTTGCTTTTCCTTTGCTGCTTTTAATGTTTTCTCTTTGTCTTTAATTTTTGCCAGTTTGATTAACATGTGTCTTGGTATATTCCTTCTTGGGTTTATCCTATATGGGACTCTCTGTGCTTCCTGGACTTGAGTGAGTGTTTCCTTTCCCATGTTAGGGAAGTTTCTGGCTATTATCTCTTCAAATATTTTCTCAGGCCCTTTCCCTCTCTCTTCTCCTTCTTGGACCCCTATAATGTGAATGTTGGTGTGTTTAATGTTGTCCCAGAGGTCTCAGACTGTCCTCATCTCTTTTCATTCTTTTTTCATTATTCTGTTCCATAGTAGTGATTTCCACCAATCTGTCTTTCAGCTCACTTATTCGTTCTTCTGCCTCATTTATTCTGCTATTGATTCTTTCTAGTGCATTTTTCATTTCAGGTATTGTGTTTTTCATCTCTGTTTGTTTGTTCTTTAAATCTTCTAGCTCTTTATAAAACATTTCTTATATCCTCTTGGTCTGTGCTTCCATTCTTTTTCCAAGATTTTGGATCATCATTACTATCATTACTCTGAATTCTTTTTCAGGCGGATTGCCTGTCTCTACTTCATTTAGTTGTTCCTCTGGGATTTTATCTTGTTCCTTCATCTGGAGCATATTTCCCTGCTGTCTCACTTTGTCTACCTTTCTGTGTTTGTGGTCTCCATTCTTCAGGCTGCAGGATTGTAATTCTTCTTGGTTCTGGTGTCTGCCCCCTGGTGGGTGAGGTTGGCCTGGGGATTTGTGTAGGCTCCTGGTGGGAGGGACTGGTACCTGCTCACTGGTGGGTGGAGCTGTATCAAGGAGTGTGTTTATTGGCAGCTGTTAATTCAGGAAGACTTTAGGCAACCTGTCTGCTGATGCGTGGGGCTGTGTTCCCACCTTGTTGGTTGTTTGGCCTGAAGCCTCCCAGCACTGGAGCCTGCAGGCTGTTGGGTGGGGCCAGGTCTTGGTGCCAAAATGGCAACCTCCAAGAGAGCTCATGTCAATGAGTATTCCCTGGGGTATCTGCCACCAGTCCTTGCCCTCACAGTGAGCCACAGTTGACCCCTGTCTCCCCAGGAGACCCTCCAAGACCCACAGGTGGGTCTGGTCCAGGATTCTGTGGAGTCACTGCTTTGCCCTTGGTCCCAGCGCATGTGAAAGCTTGTGTGCGCCCTCCAAGGGTGGAGTCTCTGCTTCCCCCAGTTCTGTGGAACTCCTACACTTAAGCCCTGTTGGCCTTCAAAGCCAAATGTTCTGGGGGCTCCTCCTCCCAATGCCAGACCCCCAGGCTGGGGAGACTGAGGTGGTGCTCAGAACTCTCACTCCTGTGGGGGAACCTCTGTGATGTAATTATTTTCCAGTTTGTGGGTCACCCACTCAGCAGATATGGGATTTGACTAAATTGCGAAAGTGCCCCTGCTACCATCTCATTGTGGCTTCTTCTTTGTCTCTGTGTGTAGAATATCTTTTTGGTAGGTTCAAGTCTTTTTTGTTGATGGTTGTTCAGCAGTTAGTTATAATTCTGCTGTTTTCATGAGAGGAGGTGAGCTCAAATCCTTCTACTCTGCCATCTTACTGCTCCAGAAGCCTGAGGGTCAGTGTGATATAATGGCAAGCGTACTCTATTTGAAGACTTGGGGCCAGGTCTAGGCTTCCTTTTTACTTTCCCTCTGGCCCCAGGTAAGTCATTTAATTTCTCTGGGTCTTCCTCCAGTCTTAAAATATCACTGACTCTAAACAGAGAACTTTGGGTTGTGCACGCCCAAGCGTGGCCACACAGCCTGGGCCTCCTCTTTGCTCCCCAAGGAGCAGTCACTACCTGCTCTGAAGGAAACTGCTACCAGGCCTGGCAATTTCTTAAAATAAGACAATGATGAAGGTTGCCACATTGTTTGACACTTCCTTTCACGAAAGATTTCTCTTTAGCATGCAAGGCTGTTTGATAGCATTTTACCCACTGTAGAATTTCTTTCAAAATTGGAGTTAATCTCTGCAACCCTGCTGCTGCTGTATCAACTAAGCATTTGTAGTGTTCTAAATCCTTTATGCTAATTTCAACAATCTTCACAGCATCTTCACCAAGAGTAGTTTCTATCTCAAGAAACCACTCTCTTTGCTCATCCATAAGAAGCATCTCCTCATCTGTTGAAGTTTTATCATGAGATTGAAGCGATTTGGTCACATTTTCAACCTCAACTTCTAGTTCTAATTGTCTTGCTATTTCTACCACCTCTGCAGTTCCTTCCTCTGCTAAAGTCTTAAACCCCTCAAAGTCATCCATGAGGGCTGGAATTAACTCTTTCCAAAATCCTGTTAGTGTTGATATTTTGACTTCTTCCCATGAATCACAAATGTTCTTACTGGCATCTAGAATGGTGAATCCTTTCCAGAAGGTTTTCCATTTACTTTGCCCAAATCCATCAGAGGAATTGCTATTGATGGCAGCTATAGCCTTATGAAATGTATTTCTTAAATAATAAGACTTGAAAGTCAAAATTATACCTTGATCCATGTGCTGCAGAATGAAAGTTATGTTAGCAGGCATGAAAACAACATCAATCTCATTGTACACCTCCATCCGAGCTCTTGGGTGACCAGGTGCCCTGTCAATGTGCAGTCATATTTTGAAAGAAATGTTTTTTCTGAGCAATAGTTCTCAACAGTGGGCTTAAAATATTCAGTAAACCATGTTGTAAACAAATGTGCTGTCATCCAGGTTTTGCTGTTCCATTTATAGAACATAGGAAGAGTAAACTGAGCATCATTCTTAAAGACCCTGGGATTTTTGGAATGGTAAATGAGCACTGGTTTCAAGTTAAAGCTACCAGGTACATTAGCCCCTAACAAGAAAGTCAGCCTGTCCTTTGAAGCTTTGAAGTCAGGCACTGACTTCTCCTCTCTAGCTATGAAAGTCCTAGATGGCATCTTCTTCCAATAGAAGGCTGTTTCATCTGCATTGAAAATCTGTTGTTTAGTGTAGCCACCTTCATTAATTATCTTAGCTAGATCTTCTAGATAACTTGCTGCAGCTTCTACATCAGCACTTGCTGCTTCACCTTGCACTTTTCCTTAATCCTCATTAACCAAGCGCTGCTAGTTTCCAACTTTTCTTCTTCAGCTTCCTCACCTCTCTCAGCGTTCACAGAATTGAAGAGAGTTAGGGCCTTGCTCTTGATTAGGCTTTGGCTTAAGGGAATGTTGTGGCTGTTTTGATCTTCTATCCAAACCACTACAACTTTCTCCATCTCAGCATTAAGGCTGTTTCACTTGCTTGTCATTCATGTGTTTACTGGAGTAGCACTTCTAATTTCCTTCAAAAACTTTTCCTTTGCATTCAAAACTTGGCTTACTGCTTGGTGTAAGAAGCCTAGTTTGTTTTGACATGCCTTCTTCACTAAGTGTAATCATTTCTAGCTTTTGATTTAACGTGAGAGATGTGTGACTCTTCCCTTCACTTGAACATTTAGAGGCCATTGTAAGGTTATTAACTGGCCTAAATTCAACATCCTTGTGTCTCAGGGATTAGGGAAGCCTGAGGAGAGGGAAAGAGACAGGGGAACAGGCTGTTGATGGAGCAATGAGAAAATACACAACATTTATAGATTGTTTGCCACCTAATATAGGTGCAGTTCCTGGCACTCTAAACAATTACAATAGTAACATCACAGCTCACCATAATAAATGAATAATGAAAAAGTATTATAATTTACTTTGTGAGAATTGCCAAAATGTGATACAGAGACATGAAGTGAGCAAATGCTATTGGAAAAAACGGCGCCAATAGACTAGCTTGACACAAGGTTGCCACAAAACTTCAATTTGTAAAAAATGGAATATCTGCAAAGAACAGTAAAGTGAAACACAAGAAAATGTAGTATTCCTGTATAGTTAGTACACGTAATTGTGTAGTATATATACATATAGTACATCAAGTGAGTATATGAAAATGCTCTTCCTACACGATATAATCTGAGAGTAGGAAAAGTTATCAAGGTTTGAACACAGACATAAATATAGAGAAGAATATTTTGAAAATAAGATCAAATTGTGGTTTGAGTGTTTTGTTTGGTATGATTTTTTTGTTGTTGTTGTTAATTTGTACATACATATAAGAATGTATAGAAGAAAAGATACAGGACCTTAGCTTCTCTGGTAGGTTTATTCCAATCCAAAATCTGATTTGATTTATAATCCATTGAAAGAAAATTTTAACTATAATTATATGTTGATTAAACTCTCTGTGTGAAATGTCAAATACATAAAAATATTTCATTTGCAACTGCAATATACTGAAGCTTCAATTTTGTCAGAGAAGTATTGGCTTTGTTTTCCAAGAATTTATTGATTAAAAGAAATCTAATTTCACATTTTAATTTAATATTTCACTTTTACACAGAAGTGCTCAGAATAAAGAAGCAAACAGTCTATGAGATTATAATTGCATTATTTAAAAAAATGTTTCATTGTTTTGAATATTTTAAAAACAGTAGCACTGTTGTAACAGAATGTCCATTCTAAATGTCTGACTGGTGTGACATTAACAAACAAGTCAAACTCTAGAAGAGTATTTATTTTCAAGCACACTATTTCTATTTTTTGATGTATAGATTTTGCTAATGAAAAAAAGGAGGAAATAACTCAGAATCTTCACTTAGCCCAGAATGAAAATAATTTAATTTCTTTATCTAACTCTGGTTATAAAAATGTAAGATTACATTTCAAGAGATAACATATACATTCTCCAGGATGAGGTAAGTCTGATTTTTGTATGCCCTTGCTAATGAGAACAGAATTGTAAAGGGTGACCAAGAAAACACAATATGAAGAAGATAAATATGCAGTATGACAAAAATTAATAAATAATTCCCTTGTCTGAGTTAGATCCATAACCAGGAGCTGTGACCCTGAAGTCAGTGATTTGATTTGGACCTGGCTTCGAGGGAACCCACCATGGGGAAGGGTCTCCTGTATCCATTCTGGATGTTCACTGCCCAACTGCCACACCATCCATTTATTGTTCATTAATTCATTCATTTACCCACTCATTTACATAACAAACAGGATTATTGAGTACAGGCCATCCTTTCCCTAGCTGCTGACGATACCAATGCTCCTGTCCTCGAGAAGTTCAGCCAAGTGTAAGAGACATTGGCATGTGAATAACGAATATGAGAAATGTATACAGGATGGGACACTCAAATATATTTTGGGTGTAATAACAGAAAGATAGAATTGAAAAGGTAAATAGGCAGTTATAAAACAACCAAGATGAGGGAGAACACTCCAGGCTAAGGAAACAGCAGGTGTCAAGGCAAGACAATCCGAAGTAAAACTGTCCCTCAGGCCAGAGATGGAAAGATAGAGTCATGGTGTGAGAGGCCTTATACCCATTTTAATGTTATAACATGGGGTCTCCAACTTTATTAATTTTTTTATCATGGTAAAATTTACAGAACATAAAATTTACCATGTTAACTATCTTTAAGTGCACAATTCAGCTTTAAGTACATTCACATTGTTGTGCACCCATCACCACCATCCATCTCCAGAACTTTTACATCTTCCCAAACTGAAACTCTGGACCCATTAAACACTAACTCCCTACTCTCCTTTCCCCCCATCCTCTGGCAACCACCATTCTACTTTTTGTCTCTATGTATTTGACTATTCCAGGTACCTCTTTTAAGTGGAATCATATAATACTTGTACTTTTGTGTCTGGCTTATTTCACTTAGCATCATGTCTTCAAGATTCATCCCTGTTGTAGCATGTGTCAAAATTTCATCCCAGGCTGTTTTGTTCATGGGTCAGTTAAACTGTTTTGAGGAAGCACCTCCAATGCATGGGTAGTATTAATGTATCACATACATGATAAAGAATACACAAAATAGATATTTTCAAAGGATAAGACTAAAAGATTAACTTATTATTTTCTTTCATAATGAATTTTCTTGAAACCCCCCTCTGGGCTGCCTGTACCTCTGTTTGGACACTACTGCTAGAGAACATGGAAAAGCATTGTGGAATATTAAGCAGAGGAGCAATATAGTTTGACACTATGACCCAGTTTTCCATCAGACATTCTCCTCCTGCTGTGTGCTCTATAGTTAGTGAGGAGGGGCAGGTTTCAAAGACTAGATAATTCAAGTCACTAGGTTTGTATTTTTAGAGTGGAATGTTCTAGTGAATCTAAGTGTACCCCTCATTCATTGCCATTGCATATCATTCTAACTTCATTCCACATAAAACATTTTGTTGAAAAGCATAAAATAACACAGCTACTGGAAAGCACTTGCTGGTCACTGTTGATTTTAAGATTGCAGGTGAATGTGCTGGTAGAATTTAAGGGTATCTTGATGTTTTGGAGTATTGTTCAAAATTGTATCAAAGTCAGCTTATTCCTTAAAAACAAACCACAAAAGAGGTACTACTAAAATCTGGGGTTAGAACAGCAGAGACTGCATAGTGGTTGAAAAAGCATGGACCTTGGAGTCAAGTAGACCTCAGTATAACTCTGACGTTACCGCTTACTAGTTGCGTAACGCTGGGCAAGTGTCTACACCTCTTGTAACCTTAATTTTATTATCTATAAATATTTGACAATAACTTCTTAGCAAAGTTGTTAAGAGCATGAAATGATGTAATGTACCCACATGCCTAGTACAGATACTAGTTGGTGTTAGTGTCATCTTTTTTAGCTGTGAACCCCAGACAGGAAAACCAATTTTATTACCTTGTTCCATGCACTAGGACATGTTTAATCCCTCTTTCTGGAATGCCCTCTTCCCCCCAGAAAAAATCCAAACTGGATTTCAAGATTCAGATTTCAGTGTCTCTTATTTTGACATTTTAGAGGTCCAATTAAGCTCTTTCTCATCACAATTCCTATATGATTTACTTGCGTCTCTAATATATTAATAACCACTAATTTCGGGTCAGTGCTGTGATGAGCTGACCAGTTTCCCTTCAGGGAAAAAAGGACTTATTGCCCTACTGCTGGGAGTGTCACCAGCAGACAGCTCCTTTTCAGGAATTATCTCAGATGAGAGCACCTCTCAGGTCATGCTCCCTTTCCAAGGTGGCCCCATCCAATAACCTGAAGGGTGATGATATAAGGCCCCAGGTTCTTCACAGCACTGTGACAAGTCCAAAGGATCATCTCATCTTCAGAACTTGCCTTAGAGTTGGCTAAGTCTTTCATTGAGACCAGATCACAGCTCAACCTCTCTCTCTTTCTCCCGATCTTCTGCCTATCCCTTCTCTTCCCCAGGTGGTGATCATAAGAACATTCCCTAATAAACCCCCTGCACCCAAATTTCCACCTCAGAATCTGCAACCCAGGCACCCAAACTGCAGCCTTACCTCAGGCACTTATTGCTACAATTATTGGTTCACTGCCTGTCTCACTCCATAGGCTGGGTTCACTTCTGGTTACTTTAATATTCTCAGGATCTAGTTAATACCTGGTTGGTATTAACCAGGTATTAACTTGTTGGATAAATTCATTAAAACTGAGATTTCATTTTCTTTGGCCAAGAAATTCTATTTTCTTTTTTAATAAAGTTTATTTATTTATATTCTCTATGTTTACAGAAAAAGAAGTTAGAGGAGTTAACTCAAAAATTGACTCCAATTAAATAGTGGGGAAATGGGAATGACAGAATTGTAAAAGCCAATATACCAATGATACAGATCAATATAGTTATAATGAGTCATTGAATAGTTTTAAATCATTGAGTAAGTAGTCCTTGAGCTGAGCATCTACCATATACCAGGCACTGCTTAAGTGTTAAAATAAGACTAACTCTCTACTCCCAAGGAAAATTATGTTCAAGTGGAAGAGAGGGGCAAAACAGAATAGAACAGCATAATTCCAGAGAGCAACAGGTAGTATGAAGGTCACTGAAAGGGCTTAGAAAATACCATCCCAAAATATACCTCTCTGGCATGTTGATTACTTTGAACTGAAGGCAGTTGAGAAGCAGCAGATTCAGGAAGGGCTCTCTGCCCTCCCTGTATCAGGAAGAGGAGGGAATTCTTATCACCAGAGATGGGGAGTTGACATCAAGATGAGTCTGTACAAACAAATCTTACGGAAATAACCCTTATATTCCATTAGTTTCCCCCACATGTTTCCTGTTCACTTCCCCACAGTTTAATACCCTTAGCTCAAACCCCCTTTTCCTTTGTCTTGCCACATTTCCACAAGTTATCACTCTTTGTTAAAATGATATATAAGCCCCTGGGTCTAACTGCTTTGGGATTCTTGCTTCTTTCTGTGAAACCCTCTGTGCCATGTACAAATATTAACATCAAATAAAATGTGTATGCTTTTCCTCCTGTTTTCCTGTCTTTTGTGAGTTCTACTCACATGTCCCAGCCACAGAACCTAAGAGGAGAAAGGAAAAGTCTTTCCTCCCCTCCATCGCTGTAGGTAGAATGGTCAGGAAGGACTCTCCCAGAAGGTGAGCAGAGATCTCAGTGATGAAAATCCATACTTGCAGATATTTGGAAAAAATGTGGGGGTTGGGGGGAGGTAGGTAATAAAAGGCCAGGCATTAGGTACAAAACTGACTCTAAGTTTCAGGCAGCTAAATATATGCGCTAAATTGCTTGTTTTTATCTGGAAAGGTGACATATTCTAATTCTTAAGAAGAGCCAAAGTTTTTCCTTGAATAAAACTGGATGGCACTGAGAGAAGTAAACAATGTCTTCATCAACTATTTCACAACAAAGACAGAAGCAGAAATCTGTGCCAACTTTTATAGCGACACTGGAGACCTAACATTAAAAAGCATTCAGGAAAGACAATTTCTGTGAGCGGTACAATGGCTCAGCGTGCTTAGAGCAGCAGCTAGATGACGTGACCTTTAGGTTTTCTTCTTTACGGAAGAGCTGGATGTCAGACAGTCAAGATTATATTTGCTCTCAAGGGCCTCAGTCCAGGTATCACAGAGTATTCATTTCTTCTCTGACTCATTAATCAAGAAAAAAATTGTTCAGAACAACCTGGGACAAAGGCTTTAATCATAACACTCTATTTTCCTGCTGCATTTAAGACTCACAATTTAGGCTGACTTCATAGAATTCTATTGAAATATCACCTACCTAGATAAAGAACTACTTGCTTCCAGTATATAATTCCATTCTTTTCATTTGCAAATGTATACACCACCATCACCACCACCCATTGCTATAAAATAGGGTTTTCAGTTTTGTGGATGCATGTTAAGTTTTATTGAGATACCAGTAAATGACAACAGGCATAAAATTAAGGAAATAGTGTCAAGATATCCAAGGAAGTGGGAAATGGAGATGATTAAGCTATTACAATAGGGCAGGTTTGCTTAACCTAACTTTGTAATTTTGTTTCCTGACAATTAAACCAAAAGATAGCATTTATTAAACAGCAACAACACACCAGCAGAGGCATGTCACAATAATGTCACAGAAAGAACGTGAATTCCAAAGTAAAAAATTTAGCAGGTCGAGTTTTATCATAGTAGCAGAGGAATGTCATCACATCACAAAACATGCATTGCAACCCTCAAAGTGCTTTGACTTCTCATTACTAATATACCCTACAGATAAAATACCTACTAAGTCAATGAATGAGATGCATTTAATTTTGCAAATATTTAAAACACTTATGATCAAATCCAAGCTCTACCATCTGAAGGAGTTTAGGACATGGCACCCCCAAATTTGTTACTTTGGTACATTGATCATTTTGAGCTGAAAGCACTTGAAAAGCAGCAAATGCAGGGAGAGGCTTTCTCTGCACTCCCTTATCTGCCTAGAGACAGATCCTCCAAAAGGAGCTCAACTCTCAACCACGGGACGTTGAGTCCCCTCACAGGACAGGAGACTAGAAGTGACACCATAGCCAGGCAGACTTTGTCACCAACTCTTATGTATCCCTGCGATTCTTCTAAGGGCCCATTCAACTTTCCTAAAATTATTTACTCTCCCCTAAGTGGCCTACATTTCTCCTCTCCTTCCCCTATTAAGATAGTATATAAGCTCTCTAATCCTAACCTTTTTTGAGTTATTCACTTCTTTTTTCCTGTGATGCTCCCCGGCATGTAATATTCAAAATGAATACCCTTGTATACTTTTTCTCCTGTTAAGCTGCCTATTGTTTGTTTAGTTCATAGGCCCAGCTATTGAATATAGGAGGGTAGAGGGAAAGTCATTTCTCCTTTATATACCTAATTTTTCAACTACATAACATAACCCCAACTGAAAAGGTGTTGGGATCAAATAACAATGTGTGAAAGCCCCTGGCTGACATGGCTTCTGGCGGATGACAGTCACGATGTCTTTCCTTCCCTCCACTTCCCTTCCTTTCCTCTTTCCACAACCTAGTATAAAAGGAAGGCTATATCCTGAACGTAGATAACAGTCATAAGTAGCCTCCTTTCTGGGCCTGGAGCAGGTGTATAAACGGAGGCTGCATACCTTATCTACATATTTAAAAGTTGTAAGTCAAGCTGGCAAACTGTTAAATAAAATATGTTATATCCTTCCATCTTGTTAAATATACCTTCATAACAATCTGGAAGGCCAAGTTCAAGATTAGATCTCTCAGGTCCCTCAGAGTTTCATGCCAAAATTTAGCAGGAGGCCCTGGGCACAATCCCTCTCCCCAGTCATGAGGCCTGTATCCCTACCCTTCCCTCCACCAGCTCCTCCACCCACAAAGGGCCTGGTAGGCATGGTGTGAACACCCCAGCATGATCGAGCTCCAGACACACCTCCATAACCAACTGGCCCTGGAGCCAAAGGGTGTGCCCACCAGCAACCACAGTCTGTCCTAAGGAGAAAGGGATTGGGAAGAGGTCCCAACAGGCCTTGGTGGCAGTGATTAGGGCCTGTTGAACAGAAAATTCCATGGTCCCAGATGCCCTGAACTTAGTCTAGAAATGAGGTTAAGGATCCCAGGCAGCCAGGAACCTTGGCCCCAAGGACTCCTCACCTGCTTGGTGGAGAGGAGGCCACAGGGGGCGCTCTAAAGCTCCACCTGAAGCCAAGTCTTACCTGGTGCTCAGGGTGATACTGCTGACAAGTTTAGCAATTCTTGCAATAATCCACCATCACCAGGAAATCAATACCCACAAAAATACTGAAGTTAATATGATTAGGGTATCAAGAAAAAGTAATTCTATAAAAAGGCCGTTTTCCCTTTTCCTGCATCAACAGAAGCAAAGATGAATGTAGCTTGAGTGCTTTTCTCTCACTCATCTTTTTCCCAACTATATCACTATTTTAAGGTTCACTTCTATCTGTGCTTAGCACATCTGAATTTTCTCTCTCCCTCTTCCTCTCTTTCCTTTCTTCCATTCGCTCATCCCTCCCTCTTGATTTCTCATTTTGTGTTTTGATAAACCCATCATTTTTATGGACAAAAAATAGAATTAGAAGCTGTGTTTGCTACCTTTAAAAAAGTTATATCTAGAGGTACATCAGTTAAATATGGAAGGAATAAATTTTCCCATCACAATGTGGTAGTAGTGGAATAGCTCAAACTTTCTTGATTTCTGGGACTCACTTTATTTGATCCAATGTGTCCTCTAAAAACTGCAAAATACCTTTACTGGAAAAGAAAGAAAGTAAAATATCATGCTTCTTTTGGGTGTCTATGCATGCAACGAGAGAGGAGTTACTTAGCTTTAACAGTGCCTTTACACTGTTAACAGTCACATTACTGATCCAAGTACTTCCCGTTTCACTAAAGGCAGGTAAAGGGGAAGGAGTTACTTTCTACAGTACTCAAAGAACAGGCAGGAACAAAAAGGACTCATAGCACCAGGGGAGAACCGTGCACGAACAGCTGGACAATTCCTTTTATTCCACCCTTCATTACCCCTTGAACAAAACTCACCAAATCTTCCAGTGTTAGCAGCTCATACTGCCCACTTACAGATTAGTTTGTATTCTTAAAAATCATTACAAATTAACTGTTCCCATAATCTGACCAAGTCTAACTTAGTCTTTGAGCCATTTGTCCTCATACTGCAAAATATCTTATTCCGTATAAAGTCCATGCAGGAGAGTGGTTCGTTTATGGTCACCATAGTGAGAACATTTCAGGATTTCATAAAAACAACCAATCAATCCTTTCATAATGAAAATGATATGATAGCCTTTGCAAAAAAGAAAACATCGCAGACCTAACATGAATTGGAGATGTGATTTTTTTGTTGTTGTGTTATCTGCAGCTGTGAGGACATTTAACCCACCCACTCTCACTCTTTCACCTGATACTAGCAAAAATATGCATTGGCCAAAAAA
Source organism: Balaenoptera physalus (assembly GCF_965194825.1). Lineage (NCBI taxonomy): Eukaryota > Metazoa > Chordata > Mammalia > Artiodactyla > Balaenopteridae > Balaenoptera > Balaenoptera physalus. The sequence continues at coordinate 116,863,467 of NC_138884.1, read as the reverse complement.
TTAACCAGAAGCTTAGCGTGGCCATAGAGGATAAAAGTAACTGACCAACTATCTTAGTCGGTTTGGGCTGCTGTTACAAAAATACCATACACTGGGTGGCTTAAACAACAAACATTTGTTTTTCACAGTTTTTGCAGTTGAGAAGTCCAAGATCAAAGTTCAGGGTGCTGGTAAGGACCCCCTTCCTGGTGGACAGATGTCGGACTTTTTAAATCCTCACATGGCAGGGAGCAGAGAGAGGGAGCAAGACCCCTCGTGTCTCATTAGGGCACTAATCCTATTCATGTGTGCTGGGCACAATTCCAAGCGCAAAGATGGAACAGTTAATGAGAAAGAAAGGGTGCCTTTCATGGGCTGGCGGGGGTGGGCGTGAGAGATGGGAGGGGAAATGGGTCGATAATAGACAATAAATAAGGAAACAACATAATTTCAGACAGAGATAAGCCCAGTGAAGACGTTAAAATACCCTTCTCTCCCCATTCTGCACCTCCACCCCATCCCCACTTATCATCTCTGAATGACAATGTTTTCTGACAAACTCTCCGCCCAATCCTGAATAGACCATTTCCTCCTGCGGATGCCCTGATCCCATGTCTACCTCTAGCCTGCACCTTTATTGTATTTGTTTACCTGTCTTATCTTTCCCTACGAGACTTCAGGCCCCTTTGGAGTAAAGGTCAGACACTTTTTCTTAATGATTTTGTAGTTGTTATTCCTGGCACATATTCTGTATTTTGCTCACCGTATAACATATTCAATAAACGCCAATTAACTGAACGAACCTGTTGAAGGAATAAGGATGCCACTAACTGTAGCTAGCATTGAACTATTATTGTGCAACTTGAGGCTTAGTAGGAATGACTACATTGATGTGATCACAATCTTTTACAAAGATTTTATGATAATCTCATTAGAATCATGTTCTATTGTTTAATTTAGTAGCTCTCACCCCCGTACCATTTAAAAAATATTACAGCTTAGGATTCACTCTACTAAAGCGATGTAGGTCAGAAATTGAATGAAACAGATAAACTGTGTAGTTAAGAGGTGAGCCCAGAGACACCGAAGAACGATGTAACATTTCCCAGAACCCTAGAGAACTTGCTTCCAGAGACAGAACAGTAAATTGTATTACTCAGATAGCAACACAGCACTGAAGGACAACCAACTAAATAATTTGAGGCTGCTTTCCAGTATTGGAAAGCACACTGTGACCTCACGATGGCTTTGCTTTGGGGCCATCTGTCTGAGGGCTGTAACCAGCTCAGGTCTTTATTCAGTGCCTCCCAGGGAACTGCCAGTTCCAAGGTAGGCAGAGGAAAACCTCTTGGCATTGCAAAAATAAAGAACCTCTTAAGGTGATTTAGGACTCATCTGCATGATAATGGGTAGAGTATAGATGAGAGAGTGCAAACCACAGAACTGATTGCTTCCAACATTAATGAGAAAATGCCTTCTATTGTTGCAAAACCAGTTACAGAAGAATCATACTAAAAGCTCTATTAGGCATTAGGTATCAGCCTTGGACTTTATTAAGAGTTACATCTTTAAAATATTACTTATCAGGAGGCCAGCCTATCTTTACAGCTCTGATGTGCTCCTCTACGCTCCCTGATGATTTTTCTCCAGCACAGTCAGGTCTAGGACCATGGATTAACTCCTGCGTCTTTCCTTCCACCGTCAGAGACAGGATCCAACAGAGCACAGGAAAACCACAAATCCAGTAGAGTACATAAGAAGCCTGAAGTCTGCTGCAAAGTAACCAACAAATATCTACTGTATTCTGTGGCCACAGACATTTGTTTTTCGGCTATGTTTAGGAAGAGAACAGCAAAAAGTATTCCCCTTTTTATTTTACTAATGGAAAATCTGGATCAAAAAGATGCTGAATTAGTGAATCTCAGAAAGAAGAAACATGTTATTAGAGATAAAGCAGTAGGCTTTTCCTGAATTTCTTATCTGCGGTCTCTTCATCAAAAGACAGAAAAGAGTTGAAACAGATTAGTAGATTAGTAAATTTGGGCTAACACAAGGCAAGTCCTGTTCTAACATTATGGTACCCATCATTCCTAAAATTAAAAATAACTACTATTTATGGAGCACATGCCATGTGTCAGCCAATATTCTAGGTGTTTCATGTACTTATCTAATTTCATTCTCCCAATAACACTGTGTGGTCAGTATCATTATCCTATTTTCACAGATAGAGAAACTGAAGCTCAGAAATTTTAAGTGATTTGCTCAGTCTTATAGGTAGTAAATTGAAGAGCCAGGATTGGAAACCAAATATGCGTGACTTTAAAATTTGCATTTTTTCTAATTTATACATGGCCTTGAGAAAATTAATTTCAAAGCTCAAATAATACCCCTTCTCCATTAAAAAAAAACAACAACAATCTTTAAGGACAAGACTTGACTTTGCATTTTAATCCTGAGCTATCAGGATTTTTTAAAAGCATTAACTCATAGTAGGAATCTTTAAAGATTTAATTTAAATGTGTTTAACTTACTTAATTTAATTAATTTGCATCACTAAGTCCAAGCACATTTTTTGAGGAAAGAGACCTTCTAAGTACAAGCTTGTCCCATTGGTCTCTCTAGCCTCATTGTAGTTTTTCAATCCAGAATGACAGCTCATGGTAGGCTTATGAGAGCTTAAACACAGTGTGCCTCAAAGTGGGAGAGACAGGTTCTGGGGGATCACATAACAGGTGCTGCAGTGGCTACTTAAAACGTTGCACAGCATCCATGTCAAAATGATGTTTACTAGAACAAATGACCTTTGAGAGAAAGGGAGAAGTAAAAGAGAGGGTGGATGGGAAGGGATAGCAATTCAGGGCCTGAAACAGGACATGTTATAATAACTGTGCCAATTATCTTACGACCATCACAAAATAAACTGAAGTTATTTCCTCAACAGTCATTCAATCCAAGTGTACTAAACATCTCTTACCATATTTGCATGTTATTCGATTCACTCTAAAGGAATGAACACCTATGTGATTTTCAAGAAATCCTATTATACTATCCGATGACTATAACATTCCTTATTTTCCCAGACATGATTGTAGTTTCAGGCCCCTTTTTAAGATAACCACAATCACAGTTCAGTACAATTACCTAGATAGATCTCCTGGTGTGACATCTCACACCTGTCTGTTGAGATAAACTATCTTTTGTAGGTTTCTAAATCATTTGCTTTCTAGTGCTTCCCACGTCTTAAATTGGGTGCAGGAGGGAGAAGGAAAGAGGGATGTAGCAGGAAAAAAAAGACATGACAATATTAAGAATAATTCAGAATTGGCTCTTTAACTATGGAAGGACATAATAAATTTCTCCTACAATTTGTGAATTACATTTACTTTCATTTTTCTTATTTTCTTACTTTCCTCCTTATAGAGGAAGGTAATGTTTGATTTTCTCCTCTGCCTTAAGTGCTTCCTTTGCAAGTGGAAGAGTAAGAGGAAAAGAGCTGGGAGTGCAGGAACCGGGGCCATGGGTTTCTTGTAGGTTACCTTGTAATTTCTGGCTGTACTCGGTCCTGTGAGACTGGCTCCTCGTCAAGGTACCAGAGTGGTCCCCAGGGACACTGCTCTCAACCACAGTGTCAGTCTTCCTTCTCTCCAGCATATAGAGCCTGGGCCTCGTGAAGGGCAGACTCTTTTTCCTGGTGCCCAGAGTTTCTTTCCCGGGGGCTCCTTTGGGCTCCATCGGAGGCAGAGACCAGCTCTAGGGACCAGCGGGCAATGGCTGGCTGCTAAAGGGCCTCAGGGTAAAGGTTAAAGCCACCAGCCTGAGGAGCTTAACTGCCCCCTTCTAAACAACCGGCTTCACTCCAGGGTTACCTAGCTGTGACTGCCACCTCCACGGAGTCCCAGGGCTCCACCCCTATGAGGTCATTCTTTTTTATACCTAGAAGCCAACAGGGGAAGCTGCCACCTGTTAACCTGAGAGACCTGCCGCACCGAGCTAGGCAAAGCAGCACTGCGCTGCAACATGCTGCTGAAGCAAACAAAAATCCCATTGTGTGGGCCGAGGGCTGGGAGTCAGGGGAAAGGAAAGTGAACAAGGTGAGGCGGGAGGAGGGGAAGCGCGCGTGTGTGTACCCTGCGGCTTATGGGTTTAGTGTGTGCCGCTGGGTGTGTACAGGTGCGCTGGGACACTGCGTTGCGGTTCTGCTGCCCCGAGCCAGACGGGGCTCGGCTGTGACTCTCAGCTAGAGTCACCCACACGTGACCGCGGAGCTAGTGTGGAGCCATGAGAATTTGCATTTGCATGACAACAGTGGGGACAGAATCGTTTTTTAAGGATTACTGAGCGCCCTCAAAGTCATGCTTCCGCCTTTAAACACCGAACATTCAGAGATTATTTGCTAAAAAACATACTTGCCAAACCCTGATCCGCATTCCTGAGGAAACAAGGGTTTGCACTGGAGAGGGGTCCGGCGGCAGGCGCGAGAGGAGCGAAAGGCCTGGAGCCTTTCCGATTTCTTGCTCTCCACGTGCTAATTTCCCTAGGCTGAAATTAGTCTTTTCAGTCCCAACCCCGTCCTTCTGGGTCCTGATCCTTGGGAAAATAAGCACTGGGCCAGGGTGTGATTTCTGTAAGATCTTTTCCTGACCCTTTCGCAGGCGGAGTGCCCGAGAACGGCAGCTCACCTTGGGAAAATAAGCGGAGGGAAAATGTTTGAAACTGAGAAGGGACTCTAGACAGTGGAAAGGCCTGGGGGGCGGGGAGGAGGGTAGAAAGGCAAATAGTGATGGGCCTTTCATTAGTTTTTTTGAAGTTGTTTTTCCTCGTACTTACTGAGATTTCTCAAGGGGAGAATTCTCAGAAGCTCTGGGAATATGCCAAGTGTTTTGTATGCCCTCGTTAAAGAAAAGAGAGACCCTGAGGAGGAAAATAGATTCTTTTTTATTGCAGTGGGACTGCCAAAATCTAGCTTTGTGCTGCCCATTCTGAATCATGGTTAACTCTTGTTAGACAAGGTTTATAAATGAGGAAAAAGAGGGAAAACCCATTTTTCCAACTCAGGATGTGTGGGCTGAATACAATTTGCATAATTATCTTAGAAGATAAATGACAAATCTTCACCCACTATAGAGACATCTATATATAGCTTGGCATATTGAATGGCTTGTATTTAATATAATTGATAGTCTCTTTTTTTTTTCCTTAAACAAACCCTCACAAATACATTTAATAAATGCTTTTCAAGGCACATTCTCTGCGAAGATGTAAAATCAGCTTTTTTGATTCACATTAAAAATGTCTCAATTGTATTCTAATATTATATATACATATATGTATGTGATATGTTTGTGTGTATTTGCCTGGTTACTCACAGACATATACTCTTAAATATAGTACTACTGCAAAATTGTGCAATTAAAAATACAGGACTTATGGGAAATATGGGGTTAGGGTTAGAGCACTCAAAAACTTTGTCAGTGATCCATTTTTTTAAAAAAGGTAAAAAACTTAAAAAAATGGTAGCACAGTTTTACATGTGATAAATGGTTAAGAAATACACAAATATTACAATAAATGTGGCACTTTGTGTTGAAGAAGCACTGAAGTTTGCTTGTGGAAGTGGGTATTAGAAGGGTTACAGCTTCTAAGTCATAATAAAATGATGGAAGAAGTGACATTTGAAATCAGATGGAAATGTACGTCACCAGATGGGGATGGGTGTGGCTAGTCCCACAGGCCATGAACTGAAGTCGCTGGTGATATTGAGGGGTGTTCACGTGTGAGTTTTGTGTCCTCCCCTGTAGCTCAGGGCACCTGGGTACAGTTTTCTGCATTCACCTAGTGTTTCAAGTAGATGAAATCACACATAAGCAAATGTGAAATTGTGTTATGCTCAAACAGTTCCCTAATATAACGGTTCTGTTGGAACAAACTTATGTTTTCAAAACAAGCATTATAGCAGAACTGACTGTAGTAGCTTTATTATATTTTAGAAACTTCATCAATTGAGAAGATACATAATATAGCTACCATGAATTCAGTAGTAAATATATTTTTCAATTTATTCACAATAGTTTTTCTATGTCAACTTTAAAAATAATAGATAAATTCGTTCAAAACCACCTTTTAATCAATCAGTGAATGGCGCAGACCTCGTTAGTTGTTTTCTCAGTATTCATTCCTACCACCTCCCACTCCATGCCATTCCTGGCCAACAGACCCTTATTTTGTTCAGGGTAACATTAGGCTTGGCCAATCATAATGATAATTTTGTGTCCATTTTCTAGTCTCTGTTGTCACTAGAGGTGGCCATGTAACCCTAGTCCTGGCAAATGAGACCTCAGTGGTGGTCTGCTAGAATGGGGGTAGGAGTTGGTTCTGGGAAAGCTTTTGCTTCTCTAATAAAAGGTGTAGAAACAGCTGGCTTCAACCTTCCCCCTTTGTCCAAACTTGATCACAGGTGTAATGCATGGAGCAGTTGCAGCCACCTGTGTCCATAAGAAAAGACAGGAGAACCATGGGCTCTGATAACATTGAGCTACTGAACCAATATTAGTGGCCATCCACCTTTAGAGTTTTTGTTAAGAGGATAAGAAAGAACCTCCCGTCCTAAAGCCATTGTTAGTTGGAGTTCTTGTCAGTACATTTCTAAGGAATTCAACAGAGAGTGCTTGATAGAAAATGAATTCACAGTTCTTTTGCTTATGTATTTGACACTGTTCAAGCCAATGTGTTTAGAATCACCAGGATAAAACATGGTTTACCTTTGCTGCCAATAAAAACAGCTGGGTTAAAAAGATTTTGGGTGTTTTGTCACTGAAGCATTTTCTAGAATATGAATGAGACTGGAGGAACAAGGCTTCTAATTTGTCTGTTTTATATTTTATGACAGAGATACAAAAGTATGTCCATTCAAGGATTTTATGTTACTTAATAAAATATTGATATTAAGACTCTTAAATTAATTTTACTGGGCATAAAGAGCAAGCAGTTCATGGCTCATTATTTTAAAAAATACTGGGTAGTGAATCCAAGACTCAGTTTTAATTTTGGCTAAATCAGCTTCATGACATTACAAGTGACCTAGTGTCTCTCAGTCCCAATTTCTTCATCCGCAAAAGGTAATAATGAGTTAGCCATTAGTGCTATTCACTGAATATGTTCACAGAGTGCTGCACTGCCCTGCACCCTTTCAACTTAGGTGTGGCTGTGTAACTTGCTTTAGCCAAAGAAACTGATTTAAAGTGACGTGTGACCTAAATGAGGAGGAAATCCAAAAAAGAGGGAATATATGTATACGTATAGCCGATCCATTTTGCTGTGCAGTAGAAACTAACACAACATTGTAAAGCAACTGTACTCCAATAAAAATTTTTTTTTAAAAGTGATATGTGTTAAAAAAAAAAAAAGTGATATGTGTTACTTCTGGAAAAGTGTTAAGAACAGATGTGTGATTTGCTACAGCCTTCTTTCCCGTGTCCATGGTGGCTGGCAAGATTCCAGGCAGCGGATGAGTCCTGGAAGGAGGAGGATTTGGAGCAGAGCCCCAGTCACCCCATAATGGTTGTGTAGTTTGAGCATGAAAGACTTCTTTGCTCCTTTAAGCTACTGAGACTTGGGGCTGTATTTTTCTTTTTTTTTTTTTTACTACTTCAGCATAAGCCTAGACTATCCTTATTGATGTAGGGTGTAGAGTAAATGATTCATAAATCTTTTTCTGGTCTGGCATTATATGATTTCCAGATTCTAAGATCCAGTGCTATTAGGTTGTAAAACTCCTAATTCCAAAACAGAAATCACATCTCTTGAATATAGTCATAAATAAATTGGACTGGAGGAAGGAAAAGAACTTACTAGTTTAAGTTAGGAACTTATTATAGGAATCCAGGCAAGAAATGCTTGCACTAGGGTAGTGGTTGTAGAGATGGAGAAATGCTGATGGATTCAAATACATTTTAAAAGTTGAGCTGACAAAACTTGTATATAGTTGATTGAGGCTAATGGGTAAGAAGAGGAATGAAAGGTGAATTCCAGGTTTTAATAGTGACTAATTGAGAGGCTAGTGGTGCTATATGCTAAAACAGGAAGAAAGAAGGACAAGAGGAAGAGGAAGTTGGGTGGGGTTGTCAAGAATTCCATTTAAGAATAGACTAAGTTTAAGATGGCTGTAAGATATTCAAAAGAAATGTCAGGTAGACTTTGGATTTGTAAATTTGGTGTCACTATTCAGATCTTAGATTAAAAATTGGGAGTCATCATAATATTTAAAACCATGCATTGATGAGACCATTTAGGAAAAAAATATATGCAGAAGAGAAGGACCAAAATCAACTCCTGAAAAACTCTAAGTTTGAAGGTAGGGTTGGAGGAAACCCAGCAAAGCAGGCAGAATAGCCATCGAGGCGGGAAAAAAGCAGGAGAATGTTGCATCACAGAAGTCTGGAAGCAAGTTTTTCCAAAATGAGGGAGTAGTCAGTCTGCTGAAAGGCCAAACAAAATGAAAATAGAAAATGATTCTTTGAATTTGGCACAATGTTGGTCATTTACAAACTTTTCAAAAGCAGTTTCAGTAATGGGGTAGAGGTATAAGCCACAGTGGAAGGGACTCCATGAAAGGAGGTAAGGAAGTTGGAACACGTGGGAATAACACTTCTGAAGAAGTTTGCAATAATTTGTTATTATTAGGTAACTACTATATATAAGGATTATATAAAATAGTGAGGAAGGAAGAATCATATCCATATTTACAAAACTGGAAACAGGTTCAGAGAAGTTGAGTAATTTTCCCAAGACGACACAACTCATAAATAATGGAGTAAAGACTCAAATTCAGGCCTTTCTTTTATAGCAAAGCCTGAGGTCTTAGCCACTTGGCTACATGTAAAGTGCCAGCAAACTGCCTGACATACAGCAAGTACACACATGCACTTTTCAGCATTAGAGGCATCTAGGAACAATTCTCATTAGCTATCCTTTATTCTTTGGGATGAATCTGAGGGATCTGAAATCTTATCAACATCTCAAGTGATTTTCATGCAGTTAAACTTGGAAAATTCCTGCAAGCATTCTCCTTGTCTCCAGTGTCTCTCTACTCCAATTTATCTTGCCCAATACCTCTTGAATTTCCTTTCTAAACCATAAATCAGATCATGTCTTTCTTCAGATTAAAAAGCTTGATGGATGGTTTCCCACCGCATGTAGAAGGAAATCCAAACATTCTCTAGGCTTCAATCAGACTGTCTAGTTTCATTTCCGATTACTTACTATTCTAGTTATTGATTGCTGAATAACAAATCACCCCCAAAACAGTTGCTGAAGGCAATGATTGTCATTGTGTTAGCACTCACAATTTCTGTGGGTCAGGAATTAAGGGAAGGCTCAGCCAAGCAGTTCTGGCTCAGGTCTCTCATGTCCTTGTAGGTAGATGTTGGCAGGAGGTGAAATAGCAGGCAGGCAGAATAGCCGCGGGTTGACCAGGCAGACTTCTCTTCTCATATGGTTTCAGGGCCTCTTTGATCTCTCCACGTGGGTAGTTTGGGCTTCCTTTCCAGCATGGCAGCCTTAGGGAAGTCAGATTGCTTACACTGTGGCTCAGGGCTGCAAAGGGGAGAGTGTCCACCCTTAAGACGTACCCTATGAAGTCACATAGTGTCACTTCCAACCTAGTCTCAGAGCCTACCCAGGTTCAAGGAGAGGGAACACAGACCCTACCTTCTCAACGGGAGGCATATCAAAGTCACGTTATGAGAAAAGCTTACAGAAGGGGAGAAAGTGCTGTGGCTGTCTTTGGAAAATGCAATCTGACTCATACATACCCATCACATTCGCCATACTCTAGTCTCTTTTAGGATTGATTTTATTCAAGCTGTTTCTTTTACTGGGAATAGCTCTCCCCATCCTGTGAAGTCCTACTCATCCTTCAAGCCCCAGCTTAAATGTCCCCTCTTCTGTGACATTTCCCTTCTGTCCCCTGAGAAGAGTCACTCACACCAGCCTCTGGAATCACATAGCGGCATACCTCTATCATAGCAGAGGGAGCTGTGTATATTTTGTGACTTGTTAGATTATGAGCTCTTCAAGCTATTTGCCTTTGAAATCTCATGACTAGCAATATGAGATCAATGAATGTTTGTTGTGGGGGTCAGGAATAGCAGCTTAAGGTCTTGTGCAACCTGCTAATTCATGGGGAGAGGCTTAGCTGTGAGTTGCAGTATTTTTTTGCTCTCTGTCTGATTAGTACTTTCTTTCCCAGAAAAGGAGGGTATAGAGCTGGAAACAAAGGAGAAAATCAGGGAATATTACTTCCTCAAAGATGAGGTCATTAATGCATTTGTGAGATGACCATAATGCCAGCTTTGAGCGCTCCCTATTCAACTATAAATTGTTCACAGTGACCAGGTTATCTTGTAGGTGTGTTTTTATACCCACTTCTATGCTTCCTGAAAGCAACAATTTCTGTCAATGCACTGACCAAGCAGCAGCATAATGATCCTGTCAGCAAACAATGGATGGGAGCTGAGGTTTGGAAGGAGGTAAACCTTCTAATGTTTTTATCCTTTTGACTGAAGTAATTTTAGCAATGATATATGATCACAGTTGGGCCTATGTCTCAGCTGTAATGAATCATCCATTACAAGATTTTCAAGGTTGTCAGCGGGGACATCTATCTTGGGAAAGGGAAGAATCTTTGCATGTGCCTGAGATAGCCTGGTTATGGCCAAACCCAGCTGCATAAGCAAGAAAAAGTGTCAGTGGAATCTTTGAAAACCATCTATTTAATGATGCCAGAATCTAAGTCAGAGCACAGGGCTCATTTTCCAACAGTCCGTGCTCTTCAGACTACATCTAACAGTTATTCCAGCAGAAGAGCAACTTGGGTCAGAACAATCGATACATGAGATGAGCTGGTCTCATTTTCCAGGGAGAATCCAGAAGACATTTTTTTTTTGCCCCCTCTCTCCAATTTCTCCCATCTTCATTCCCTAAAAACTGGGCTTAATTGGTGTTAACTAGCTTCTAAGTATGAGATAGTACTATAGAGACTTTTAATTTCAGTTGTAAGCAGCCAGCTTTCTGTTTCTTTATTGTAAATATGAATAATTCAGAAACCATTTATTGAAAAATAAAATCTTGATATTATAGTTGAATATTTAAATTTACTGTCATGGTACCATGTTTCATATGCAGGACTATAGGCTGCAGATTCATAATACATGGCCGTTAAATGATCGTAGAGATTCAAGTTAAAAGAAATGACCTTTTGTTCTTCTACCTCCAAGGCATTTTCTTTTTTGTTTCACTTATTTTTCATTTGTGCAGAAACCTGTTTGTTGTAAAAGCTCAGTATATTGACTCCAGGCAGCTGCTTGTGCTTTCTTAGTTTGGAGGTGAAAAGCAGTAGTGGTAGATAGCTAGGAGAAAGAGTGTATTTTTAATAAATGTAGCAAGGACTCACATAAATCAGTTAAACTAAGAAGCATTTTTTATGGATTAAGTGACTTTTCAAAGCACACTGGCCACTGAACTATCCAGAAACATTAGCCTCATGAATTCTGAAATTTCTCCATGACTCTTCCAGTTTCTCTCTTGCCATGGGATAAACCATTCAGCCTCCCTGACTAAGTTTCTTCAGCTTTCAGGGTTGAGATTCAGATCAGGCTCTTCATTTTATGGATCTATATTGCTATTCCTTCAGAGAATATTATTAAATTCAAAATTATAGTATCCATAGCAACCATAACTAGGTCAGTTTGCACTTGGAGTAACAAATAACAGCAGAGCTTCTATATCCTTTTCCAACCAGCCTCTGTGCTTGCAAAACTTTGTTAGGCTGCTGAAAGTAAGTGACTTTGCAGGAAAAGGGCCTACTAGCATCTGGGAGAGTTATTTTCTTATTTGTGATCCACACACTCAGAAAACTTCATGCAAATTAGCCAATGTGTATATGATTTTACTTCACTCAACCAACATGATTCTTTGAAAAATGAGTTTTAGTTGTGAAGCTTTATTTCTTTTAAAATATTGTGATTAATGTCTAATAAAAACAACACCTGCAGAATTCTTGTAAAAACAATTGGAGTGACATGGGGGTATCTTCTTTCCACTTTGGTCACAGCTAATGTTTTACCCCAAAGCTACTGTTTTCTTATTAAACCGAGAAGTAGTCATTGTTCCTTCCCATTCACCATTCAAGTATTTTTATCTAACAGTATATACAATGTGATATATTTTTATGAAAGAAAGCAATTATATTTATGTACATATAATTACACATTTGGAAAAAATCTGGACAGATACATACACAGACAGTGGACCTGGAAGGGAGAAGAGGGGAATTTTCCCTTTTCACTTGAAACATTTAAGCATGTCTGTGTTGGACATATTTTTTTAATTTTATTGAAGTATAGTTGATTTACAATGTTGTGTTAATTTCTGCTGTACAGCAAAGTGATTCAGTTATACATATATATATATACATACATTCTTTTAAATACTCTTTTCCATTATGGTTTGTCACAGGATATTGAATATAGTTCCCTGTGCTAGAAAATAGGACCTTGTTGTTTATCCATCCTATATATAATAGTTGGCATCTGCTAATCCCAACTCCCAATCCTTCCCTCCCGCACCCCCCTCCCCCTTGGCAACCACAAGTCTGTTCTCTATGTCTGTGAGTCTGTTTCTGTGTCTTAGATAGGTTCATTTGTGTCTTCTTTTAGATTTCACATATAAATGATATCATATGGTATTTATCTTTCTGACTTACTTCTCTTAGTATGATAATTCCTAGGTCTATCCATGTTGCTGCAAATGGCATTATTTTGCTCTTTTTTATGGCTGTGTTGGACATTTTTAAACAACCTACTAGTTACTAAGTCCTTTATAGCACTGAATTCTTCAAGTCATCCTCACTATCAAAATACTGTCTTCTTTCAAATCAATAAGCTGACAACAATACCAAGACTAGCTACCATTTATAAGGCACCTATTATGTGCATGTTATTTGCATACTGTAACTCATGCACTCCTCAAAACAGCCCTCAAATATTGTCATTCTTGTTACACAGATGCAGATCTGAGACCGAAGGAAGTTACTTAACTTCACTCTAGAACATCTGGTAGAGGGCAGAAATGAGATTCTAGCCCAGAAGCGTCAGGCTCTCAAACCTTTGCCTTTCCCATCAAAGTACATTTTTCTTCATAAAAAGAGAACTCTCCACCTTTTCTGTAGTCTCTGGGTGGGTGATTCCAAAATAAAAATAATGCCTGATTGCCAGAGCCAGTGAATATTGAATAGATTTTCAGCTTTAACCTACATATTTCACATCTTAGGAAACTGATAACCAAAAACCTTAAGTGATTGTGAAAGTTCATCCAGTCGATTAGTTGCAAACCCAGAACTAGAACAGAGTCTCTTGATGCCAAAACCGTTTTCCTTCCTGCAACCTGTTGTTAATCCAGACACAATTTCTCCTCTAATTCAGAGACAAACTTAAGAACAAATATGCCATTTGATTTTAAATGTGCTAAATGTTGCCCTAATATTAGTATGAATAATGTATAAACAAAATGTGCAGACCACTTTGGGGTGGGATTAGAAGGCTGGAAATGAGAATAGTAAAGAAAAAGTTTTTAGAATGCAAGTGGCTTGAGAAAATAGAAGGAACTTTCAGAAGGCAATAATAAGAGAGTTTAGTGAGACCATAAAAGGCAAGAAGGGAGAAATGGCTCAGAAACTCTGAAATGGGACTGTGTACACCCCAAGAGAGAAGTTTGTGCAGGGAAATTCAATAAGAAGACTATTCAACAGGATATTTAATCCAATCTTGGGCAGACTATGGGATAGCTGCTTTAACCTATTACCAAGGAAAGAAGCTTCATGGAAACAGAAGGAATCTTGACTCCTCTGGCAGGTTATAAGAGAAATATTGAGTATATAGTTATGGCAAGATGTAGGACTGTGTGTGTATCAAGAGGAATAGGAGGAAAATGAGGCTGCTCAAGAGTAGATAGAAAGACGGGTGTGACAATTCATGTGATGATTTAGAAAAAGTCACAAGAAGTAGTAATTGTAAACTCGCAACAAGGTCAATTAACCAACAGGTATCTATGTACTTTATCTTATCACTTTTACTGAGACTCATTTTGATTTTAGTTTCAAGAAATTATTTATGTCATTTAAATAATTTATTCTGAAGGTAAATTAAGATGAAAGGTGAAGTCACAAAATCAGTCTCTGAATACTTACCCAGTGCCTCCTATTTGTCTCCACCCAAAGTGGAGATAGGCGAGATACCCAATTTTATACAAGTTCTATTAACTGTTTTTTGCCTGCTTGCTAATAAATGTTGTTTAGTAAATGTGTGTGTGTGTGTGTGTATGTGTATGTCTGAGAGAGAGAGAGCGAGAAGGGGAGAGAATTTGGTGTAAGATCTGTTTTCATTATAAACCTTTCCACTTCTAGTTATTGGTAACTATAGAAACTGAGAAAGAGCCTAATAGTTTTAGATGATTAAATTTCCTTTAAGGTATATTTTTAAAGTTATTTGAACTGTTAAAGTAAACACACAAAATGGGGTACATCTAACTTTACCAGTGAATATGTGTATAACCCTCATATAAGACATTTCCAGAAGTGTATTGTTATATTAAATTCAAATCAGTACCTTTCTTTTAGTCAATAAAAAGCTTGTCTTAAATATAAATGCTGAGTTACCAAGTTTCATTTCATATTAAAATATAGACTTTAATTTTAGGAATTCCCTTCTTTGGGATGATTTATTTCTCAGAGTACAGTCACCAAGGTCTCATTTCTTCCCTTTAATAATGTAGAAGAAGGCACTGTTTTAATTGTAAATGGAATAGAGAAGAAAATAGTTATCAGACTGGTAGCTTCTCTCTCTCTTCATCTTGTGACTTGAAGACAGGTACTCTACATATTTATCCACAAAAAGGACAATAAATAGACTTACATATAAACTCAAAGGAAAAATAAATATTTTCTGAAATACCATCTGATTTGAGTCCTGGACAAAAGCAATGATAGGTATTAGGACAATTACGAAAGCTTGAGATAGAGAGAATAGAAATGAAAACTTTTCATTCCTGAAAGTTAGTATCTCAGTTATCTTATTACATGAAAGCATTGTAATTAAAAAAAAACAACAACCAAAACTATCAGTAAAGAACAGCTTTCAAAGCTCTCATCCTCTTTGTCAGTCTAAACATTCCAGATAAAAGAAAGAAGGTGTCTTCACTATGGCTTCAGGACCCCCTAGAAAATAATGGCTTCAAGTTGGCACCTGAACTGCAGTTTCTTAGACCAGAGTATAGAATTTATTTATTTATGGTGTGGAGTGGAGGTTAGGGTAAGTTTTTTTCCCAAATAAAAATTCCTGTGCACACAATATATAAAACAAGTAGAAGAGTAGAATGGATCTCTAGGGCAGGCTAAAGTTTTGTTTTGTTTTTTTTTAATTGGTGGAAAAGATTCCATTGTTGCAGAATCCAGGAGCACATTCTCAGAACCCTGTGTATCATATTCAGAACTGTCCCATATTGAGTAAGTTCAGTTTGGATGGTTTGACGATGTTAAATCTTTTAGCCCAGATCTAACTGCTGGAGAAAAATCACAAGAGCTTTTAAACTTGCCAGAGAATGTTAATGTCTTACCTTTTCTGTTTAGTACATTGCATACCAAAGAGTGAGAAAAGATATTCTGTAAGCACATAATGGAATAAAAGAATCAAAACATAAATTGAGGGCTTTATGCTTCCTCCTATATTAGATGGCAAAGGTGCTATGGAAATGTATTGCTAGTTAAGATTTATTGAGCGTTTACTATGTGCAAGGTACTAAGTGCTTCTCATGGTTCTCACAAGAACCTCATGAGGTAGGTACAATGACTCTTGTTTTACAAAGAGGGATACTAATGTTAAGGAGTTTAAGTAATTTCCCAACATTATAAACAGTAAGTAATGGAGTCAGAATTCAAACTCAGGTATAAGTTTCTAACCATTATGCCACATAGGCATAACATTATTGAAAAAGAACTTATCTTTTAAAGAAACTACATTCTAATTGTTTTGGCCTAATTAATTTCTCATAATTATACCTCCCTCAACACCAGTGTGACACTGACACATAATTAATAACAAAGAAATATAGTTAGTACTATGATTTTCAACAAATCAATACATCACATCTTCACTGATCACATATTTGTCATCTGTGAAAGAAGAGGATAATTTTTAAAATGTTAGAACTTTACTTTTAAAATCAGAACAGGAGCTAACAAAGACAAATTTTGATAGCCCATTTCTAGGCAACATTACTGACAGAGCAAAGGTCACCTTGATTGATAAATGCTAATCTGTATCTGACTGCTAAACTGTAGTACAAGAGTAGGATACAAAAAAATACTCCTTAAACCAGTAATAATTCAATCTTAATTATCCATCACAGAAATCTTTTAAAGTTATGTCCTAAAGTTCATCCAAAGGTGAACATGTTTAATTCAAATTATGTGCTATGCTTTTAAAGGTTGTTTATTCAAAATTGAAGGCAGAAAAATATTTGAAATTTTGATTGCAAGCAGAAGTGCTTGAATCTGTATAACAGTTTCCCTTAGTTTTTTCAAATGTTTATCCAATAGATTAAAATCCAACAACATGGCTCTCCTTTATGAGACAAGCAGGCATTCTTTGTATTTAGCTTTGACTTTTCATTTAGAAACCAAAAATTAGAGTTGAAATTCTGTAAGTCCATTAAACTATTAAGGGATATGTTTATTCCCCAACCCCTGCAGCTGAAATTTACAGTGGTTACAAAATGAGACATGGTTACAAAAAGGTTACGAAATGAGATATGGTTACAAAATGAGACATGTTCATTATAGACAGTATTGAAAATATGGGAAGGAATAATAAAAATTAACTACAATTCTGGAACCTAGAAAAAATACTGTTTTTTCACGTATAGTATATGCTTCTGGTGATTTCTCTCTATATATTTCCATACAAATATGAAACCATACTTTGCAGATTTTTGTAACCATTTCAGTTAAGAATATATATCTCTCTAGTCACATATTAATATGTGTAATTTACATAACTAGTTGTCCCAAGTTAGAATTTAGGTATTCCCATTTTTCTTTATTATAAATGATATGACATTAAACATCCCTGCACATAAATCTTTGAGTGCATGCTCTTCTTTTTTCTTTCCACAGATTAGAGATATTTTTCATAAAATTAAAATATGATTCCAGAAAAACTAATCCATTAACCCAATGATATTTTATAAATTACTTATTTATATTTATAGTTCCAGGGCATCCTTCCTCTGAGCATTTTGAGAAGTTTTATATACATTAAAACTTACTTCCTATTGTTTGATGGGTCAGTTTTTTAAAATGACAGGATTGAAAGAAAGTGGCAAGAAAGTTTAGCAAATGAGAGGACAGAGAAAGACAAAAAGGGGAAAAATTCTTTTGTGCTTCATTCTTTTTTTTTTTTAAATTAATTTGTTTATTTATTTTTGGCTGTGTTGGGTCTTCGTTGCTGCACACGGGCTCTCTCTAGTTGCGGCAAGCCAGGGCTACTCTTCGTTGCGGTGTGCGGGCTTCTCACTGCAGTGGCTTCTCTTGTTGCAGATCACGGGCTCTAGGCCAGCGGGCTTCAGTAGTTGTAGCACGCAGGCTCAGTTGCTGTGGCATACGGGCTTAGCTGATCCACGGCATGTGGGATCTTCCCGGACCAGGGCTCAAACACGTGTCCCCTGCATTGGCAGGCGGATTCCCAACCACAGCGCCACTAAGGAAGCCCCTGTGCTTCATTCTTTTACTTACTGTTTCCTTTTTCTAGAATACTTGTCCCTGCCTTGTCTACCTAAGTAAACTTTATTCAGCCTCCTAAATTTACTTGCAACTGTAACATCATCTCCCACGTGTATGTAGCAGTTCTATGTGTGAGTTCTCTTAGCCACTTTTTACAAATCCTGGTTCTTTCCTTTATGTATATTATAATATGTTTGACATCACTGGCAATAATATTTTGTAGCTCAGACTTGTCCTCCGGAAAGGACTCAAAGGTGAGGCCTGTATTCTATTCATTTCTGTGTCTCTGGTGACTAAAAGACAGCTAGTATATGAAAATTACTTAATAAATGTTTATAGAATGAATGAATAAGTGAATTGCAAAGTCTACCATTTCCACAAAGAAGTTATATTTACTGTTCCAGGAAAAGGGGAAAAGGTTAGGAGAATTTATTGCCTGGACTCCTGGACTTTGAGTCCCTAAAGGGAAGGAAGGAAGGAAGGAAGGAAGGAAGGAAGGAAGGAAGGAAGAAAGAAAGAAAGAAAGAAAGAAAGAAAGAAAGAAAGAAAGAAAGAAAGAAAGAAAGAAAGGGAAAGAAAGAAAGAAAGAAAGAAAGGAAAAGAAAGAAGAAGGGAGGGAAGGAGGGAGGAAGGAAGGAGGAGGGAGGGAAGGAATGAAAGAAGGAAGAAAGGAAGGAGGGAAGGAGAGAAGGAAGGAGAGAGGGAGGGGAGGGAAGAGAGGGAGGGAGGGAGGAAGAAAAAGAGGGAGTTCTATACCTGCAGTCACAAAAGCAGACTACAATGGCTTTCATTGTGTGTGCCCAGGGACCTGATATACAATATGCTCAGTTAAGCAGACATAATACAAACCTCAACAATACAAACAAAATTCATCATGTTAGCAAATGTATGGAGGTTCTAAACCTAGGTAAAAAATTGTTTATCTGGGTCGTTTGGACAAATTTGTTTCCCTTTCATCTTCTCACAAAGAAAACAAAGACCAACAAATACTAGCAGCCAAAAGCTACCCTATATCTGCCTTTGTGTGCCTGCCAAGCTTTAGAGTGGTCCCTTGATTGCAGAAAACAATGCATTGTATGATATTGTAGAGATTAGTATTAGAAGGCCCATTAATGCTTTCTTGTGGAAACAGCTGTTTGGTGGGTTTGTGTTTGCAGAGGAACTTGTATTAATAAAGCTATGTTAATATAGATTTCCATAATACTTTTCTTTTTAATATATTTATTTATTTATTGGCTGCATTGGGTCTTCGTTGCTGCGTGTGGGCTTTCTCTAGCTGCGGCAAGCGGGGGTTACTCTTTGTTGTGGTGCGTGGGCTTCTCATTGTGGTGGCTTCTCTTGTTGTGGAGCACGGGCTCTAGGCTCACGGGCTTCAGTAGTTGCAGCACGTGGGCTCAGTAGTTGTAGCTCACAGGCTCTAGAGTGCAGGATCAGTAGCTGTGGTGCACGGGCTTAGTTGGTCCGCGGCATGTGGGATCTTCCGGACCAGGGATCGAACCCATGTCCCCTGCATTGGCAGGTGGATTCTTAACCAGTGCACCAATAGGGAAGCCCCTCCCTAATACTTTTTAATGAGTTTGCTATTTGTTTTTATAGACAACTAGACAAATCATGTCTGACATATAGGGTCGGTTCATATTGTCCCTTCAGTCACCAAAATACTTTGCCACACTTTCCATGTAAGTTCTAGATCAGTGCGATTTCCTCTCGATTTTAGGCAGAAGGGGCATGGGAATTCAACAGAGGCAACAAGCCTCCCTTTCTCTTCTCCTTCAAATCCAAAACACCACGCCATCCTGGAGATATGAAAATCTCTATTGAAAACACACAGATACACACACAATCTTAAACAATGCTATAAACAAACTGAGAAGGCATGAAAAGTGGAGGAAGTGTTGGTTTAAATCCAGGATGATTTTTGCATACCATGTTATCCTGCTCTCTGCTTTGTGCTTTATGCATGTCTGTATTGTTTGAATTTGTTATAAGGACCATACATATTATATTTACAATAAAAACAAAGACTCAGAAATACAAAAGTAAAATCATAAGACAAATGAGAAGCTGGGAGAAAATTAATCGCAAAAATGAAAAAGAGGAGGAGGAACCAAGATGGTGGAGTAGAAGGACGTACTCTCACTCCCTCTTGTGAGAACACCAGAATCACAACTAGCTGCTGGACAATCATTGACAGGAAGACACTGGAACTCACCAAAAAAGATACCCCACATCCAAAGGCAAAGGAGAAGCCACAATGAGATGGTAGGAGGGGCGCAATCACAGTAAAATCAAATCCCATAACTGGTAGGTGGGTGACTCACAGACTGGCGAACACTTATAACACAGAAGTCCACCCACTGGAGTGAAGGTTCTGAGCCCCACGTCAGGCTTCCCAACCTGGGGGTCTGGCAACAGGAGGAGGAATTCCTAGAGAATCAGACTTTGAAGCCTACTGGGAATTGATTGCAGGACTTCACCAGGACTGGGGGAAACAGAGACTCCACTCTTGGAGGGGACACACAAAGTAGTGTGCACATCGGGACCCAGGGGAAGGAGCAGTGACCCGAGGGGAGACTGAACCAGACCTACCTGCTAGTGTTGGAGGGTCTCCTGCAGAGGCAGGGGGTGGCTCTGTTTCACCATGTGAACAAGGACACTGGCAGCAGAAGTTCTGGGAAGTACTCCTTGGCGTGAGCCCTCCCAGAGTCCGTCATTAGCCCCACCAAAGAGCCCAGGTAGGCTCCAGTGTTGGGTTGCCTCAGGCCAAACAACCAACAGGGAGGGAACCCAGCCCCACATCAACAGTCAAGTGGATTAAAGTTTTACTGAGCTCTGCCCACCAGAGCAACAGTCAGCTCTACCCACCACAAGTCCCTCCCCTCAAGCCTCTTAGATAGCCTCATCCACCAGAGGGCAGACAGCAGAAGCAAGAAGAACTACAATCCTGTAGCCTGTGGAACAAAAACCACATTCACAGAAAGATAGACAAGATGAAAAGGCAGAGGGCTATGTACCAGATGAAGGAACAAGATAAAACCCCAGAAAAACAACTAAATGAAGTGGAGATAGGCAACCTTCCAGAAAAAGATTTCAGAATAATGATAGTGAAGATGATCCAGGACCTCGGAAAAAGAATGCAGGCAAAGATCGAGAAGATGCAAGAAATGTTTAACAAAGATCTAGAAGAATTAAAAAACAAACAAACAGATATGAACAACACAATAATTGAAATGAAAACTGCACTAGAAGGAATCAATAGCAGAATAACTGAGGCAGAAGAACGGATAAGTGACCTGGAATACAGAATGGTGGAATTCACTGCTGTGGAACAGACTAAAGAAAAAAATGAAAAGAAATGAAGGCAGCCTAAGAGACCTCTGGGATAACATTAAACACAACAACATTCTCATTATAGGTGTCCCAGAAGGAGAAGAGAGAGAGAAAGGACCCGAGAAAACATTTGAAGAGATTATAGTCAAAAACTTCCCTAACATGGGAAAGGAAATAGCCACTCAAGTCCAGGAAGCAAAGCAAGTCCCATAAAGGATAAACCCAAGGAGAAACACACCGAGACACATAGTAATCAAATTGGCAAAAATTAAAGACAAAGAAAAATTATTGAAAGCAGCAAGGGAAAAATGACAAATAACATACAAGGGAACTCCCATAAGGTTCACAGCTGATTTCTCAGCAGAAACTCTACAGGCCAGAATGGAGTGGCATGATATACTTAAAGTGATGAAAAGGAAGAACCTACAACCAAGATTACTCTACACAGCAAGGATCTCATTCAGAGTCGATGGAGAAATCAAGAGCTTTACAGACAAGCAACAGCTAAGAGAATTCAGCACCACCAAACCAGCTTTACAACAAATGCTAAAGGAACTTCTCTAAGTGGGAAACACAAGAGAAGAAAAGGACCTACAAAAGTAAACCCAAAACAATTAAGAAAATGGTCATAGGAACATACATATCAATAATTACCTTAAACGTGAATGGATTAAATGCTCCAACCAAAAGACACAGGCTTGCTGAATGGATACAAAAACAAGACCCATATATATGCTGTCTACAAGAGACCCACTTCAGACCTAGGGACACATACAGACTGAAAGTGAGGGGATGGAAAAAGATATTCCATGCAAATGGAAATCAAAAGAAAGCTGGAGTAGCTATACTCATATCAGATAAAATAGACTTTAAAATAAAGAATGTTACAAGAGACAAGGAAGGACACTACATAACGATCAAGGGATCAATCCAAGAAGAAGATATAACAATTATAAATATATATACACCCAACATAGGAGAACCTCAATAGATAAGGCAACTGCTAACAGCTATAAAAGAGGAAATTGATAGTAACACAATAATAGTGGGGGACTTTAACACCTCACTTACACCAATGGACAGATCATCCAAAATGAAAATAAATAAGGAAACAGAAGCTTTAAATGACACAGTAGACCAGATAGAATTAATTGATATTTAAAGGACATTCCATCCAAAAACAGCAGATTACACTATCTTCTCAAGTGCGCACGGAACATTCTCCAGGATATATAACATCTTGGGTCACAAATCAAGCCTTGGTAAATTTAAGAAAATTGAAATCATATCAAGCATCTTTTCCAACCACAATGCTATGAGATTAGAAATGAATTACAGAGAAAAAAACGTGAAAAACACAAACACATGGAGACTAAACAATACGTTACTAAATAACCAAGAGATCACTGAAGAAATCAAAGAGGAAATCAAAAAGTACCTAGAGACAAATGACAATGAAAACACGATGATCCAAAACCTATGGGATGCAGCAAAAGCAGTTCTAAGAGGGAAGTATATAGCTATACAAGCCTACCTCAAGAAACAAGAAAAATCTCAAGTAAGCAATCTAATCTTACACCTAAAGGAACTAGATAAAGAAGAACAAACAAAACCCAAAGTTAGCAGAAGGAAAGAAATCATAAAGATCACAGCAGAAATAAATGAAATAGAAACAAAGAAAACAATAACCAAGTTCAATAAAACTAAAAGCTGGTTCTTTGAGAAGATAAACAAAATTGATAAACCTTTAGCCAGACTCATCAAGAAAAAGAGGGAGAGGACTGAAATCAATAAAATTAGAAATGAAAAAGGAGAAGTTACAACAGACACCACAGAAATACAGTGCATCCTAAGAGACTACTACAAGCAGCTCCATGCCAGTGAAATGGACAATCTGGAAGAAATGGACAAATTCTTAGAAAGGTATAACCTTCCAAGACTGAATCAGGAAGAAATAGAAAATATGAACAGACCAATCACAAGTAATGAAATTGAAACTGTGATGAAAAATCTTCCAACAAACAAAAGTCCAGGACCAGATGGCTTCACAGGTGAATTCTATCAAACATTTAGAGAAGAGCTAACATCCATCCTTCTCAAACTCTTCCAAAAAATTGCAGAGGAAGGAACACTTCCAAACTCATTCTACAAGGCCACCATCACCCTGATACCAAAGCCAGGCAAAGATACTACAAAAAAAGAAAACTACAGACCAATATCACTGATGAATATAGGTGCAAAAATCCTCAACAAAATACTAGCAAACAGAATTCAACAACACATTAAAAGAATCATACACCACAATCAAGTGGGATTTATCCAAGGGATGCAAGGATTCTTCAATATACACAAATCAATCAATGTGATACACCATATTAACAAATGGAAAAATAAAAACCATGTGATCATCTCAATAGATGCAGAAAAAGCTTTTGACAAAATTCAACACCCATTTATGATAAAAACTCTCCAGAGAGTGGGGATAGAGGGAACCTACCTCAACATATAAAGGCCATATACTACAAACCCACAGCAAACATCATTCTCAATGGTGAAACACTGAAAGCATTTCCTCTAAGATCAGGAACGAGACAAGGATGTCCACTCTCACCACTATTATTCAACATAGTTTTGGAAGTCCTAGCCACGGCAATCAGAGAAGAAAAAGAAATATAAGGAATACAAATTGGAAAAGAAGAAGTAAAACTGTCACTGTTTGCAGATGACATGATACTATACATAGAGAATCCTAAAAATGCCACCAGAAAAGTACTAGAGCTAATCAATGAATTTGGTAAAGTTGCAGGATACAAAATTAATGCACAGAAATCTCTTGCATTCCTATACACTAATGATGAAAAATCTGAAAGAGAAATTAAGGAAACACTCCTATTTACCATTGCAACAAAAAGAATAAAATACCTAGGTATAAACCTACCTAGGGAGACAAAAGACCTGTATGCAGAAAACTATAAGACACTGATGAAAGAAATTAAAGATGATACCAACAGATGGAGAGATATACCATGTTCTTGGATTGGAAGAATCAATATTGTGAAAATGTCTATACTACCCAAAGCAATCTACAGATTCAATGCAATGCCTATCAAATTACCAATGGCATTTTTTTAGGGAACTGGAACAAAAAATCTTAAAATTTGTATGGAGACACAAAAGACCCCGAATAGCCAAAGCAGTCTTGAGGGAAAACAACGGAGCTGGCGGAATCAGACTCCCTGGCTTCAGACTATACTACAAAGCTACAGTAATCAAGACAATATGGTACTGGCACAAAAACAGAAACATAGATCAATGGAACAAGATAGAAGGCCCAGAGATAAACCCACGTACCTATGGTCAACTAATCTATGATAAAGGAGGCAAAGATACACAATGGAGAAAGGACAGTCTCTTCAATAAGTGGTGCTGGGAAAACTGGACAGCTACATGTAAAAGAATGAAATTAGAACACTCCCTAACACCATACCCAAAAATAAACTCAAAATGGATTCGAGACCTAAATGTAAGACCAGACACTATAAAACTCTTAGAGGAAAACATAGGAAGAACACTCTTTGACATAAATCACAGCAAGATCTTTTTTGATCCACCTCCTAGAGAAATGGAAATAAAAACGAAAATAAAGAAATGGGACCTAATGAAACTTAAAAGCTTTTGCACAGCAAAGGAAACCATAAACAAGACGAAAAGACAGCCCTCAGAATGGGAGAAAATATTTGCAAATGAATCAACGGACAAAGGATTAATCTCAAAAATATTTAAACAGCTCATGCAGCTCAATATTAAAGAAACAAACAACCCTATCCAAAAATGGGCAGAAGACCTAAATAGACATTTCTCCAAAGAAGATACACAGATGGCCAAGAAGCATATGAAAATCTTCTCAACATCACTAATTATTAGAGAAATGCAAATCAAAACTACAATGAGGTATCACCTCACACCAGTTAGAATGGGCATCATCAGAAAATCTAAAAACAACAAATGTTGGAGAGGGTGTGGAGAAAAGGGAACCCTCTTGCACTGTTGGTGGGAATGTAAACTGATACAGCCACTATGGAGAACTGTATGGAGGTTCCTTAAAAAACTAAAAATAGAATTACCATATGACCCAGCAATCCCAATACTGGGCATATACCCAGAGAAAACCATAATTCAAAAAGACACATGCACCCCAATGTTCATTGCAGCACTATTTACAATAGCCAGGTCATGGAAGCAACCTAAATGCCCATCAACAGATGAATGGATAAAGAAGTTGTGGTACATATATTCAATGGAATATTACTCAGCCATAAAAAGGAACGAAATTGAGTCATTTGTTGAGACGTGGATGGATCTAGAGGCTGTCATACAGAGTGAAGTAAGTCAGAAAGAGAAAAATAAATATCGTATATTAACGCATGTATGTGGACCCTAGAAAAATGGTACAGATGAACTGGTTTGCAGGGCAGAAGTTGAGACACAGATGTAGAGAACAAACGTATGGATACCAAGCAGGTAAAACCGCGGTGGGGTGGGTATGGTGGTGTGCTGAATTGGGCAATTGGGATTGACATGTATACACTGATGTGTATAAAATTGATGACTAATAAGAACCTGCAGTATAAAAAAATTAACAAACAAACAAAAACAACTAATACTAAACTTTCTTTGGGTTATTTGAATGGAAATATATTAATATAAATGTTTCCGACATTACATGAAATTTCTAAAAATCTTATTTGTTCTGGTATAATGCTATAAGTCATAACTGTAGTTATTACTTTAAAATGTATATCTCAGAAATAACTAAATTTCCTTGCCAATTGCATTATTATGGAATTTCATCAAATCTTTAACCGTGGTCATTTTTAAGTCTTTTGTCATTTACAGACAGTTCTGGGTGTACTCTGATGCTTTTGCAAAAATGTTCCTATAAAAGGGTTTCATCTTCAAGGAATTCATGGAAAAGACTCTGACCAGTACAGGTTTCTGGTAACTGACTATACTGCTGAACTGAATGAATAAGCATTTTCAGAACTCTAATGGAAAACTGATGAATTCATAAAAGTGCTCACAAAAGATCAAGAGGAAAAACAAAATTAATTACATGGGACTGAGTGAACTGATGAGAATGATTATAATTTTTGTGACTTTCTGTCTGAATAAAAAAAAAATCCCACAAGGACTCAGAGGCAAAAAATATACAAATTAATTATCACTGCAAAGTAAAGGAGCTGTTACAGTGGAGGATTACTGGACTGAATGTCAATATTATGACATAGTATGAGTGTGTTTCGTGTTTGGTAATTGCAATCATTGTTGCTTTTGTTGTGGTCATCCATTTATAATGCTTGGTGTCAGTTTATTTATCTCTTGTAAAAATAAAATACAGTGTGTGTGTGTCAAAAAAGAAAATGAAAAAGAATTAAGATCATTAATAATACTTTAATGGAAAGAATTCAAGCAAATTGATAAGAAGGACACTAGCACCTCAATAATAAAATATGGGCAAAGGTCATGAACAGACATCTCACAGAAAAGGAAATGCAAATTGTCATTCTGCTACAACTGTGCTCTCTTTAATCTGTCCTCCCAATGAACAGCAGAGTAATTTTTCTAAAACAGGATCATGTTTACTCCCTTGCTGAAGTTTTTTCTCCATTTTCTGTGAGATTATTTTAAGTACTTTTCAACTTTTGTAAGAAGAAGGGAGTTATACCATCACAAATTGAGAGAATGTTCATTAGAAAGCAGTCTGTGATTGGTGAAGATCGAACATCATTTTCAGAAGAGTAGAGTGACATGAGCCCGATTTCAGGGGCTTATAGAGAGAATTGTGGGAAACAACTGCAGGATAAACATCGTCCATACATTCAAGAAGCTTGTCAAGGAAAGGGAGTGAAACCTGACAATAGCTAGGAGGGGAAATGGTTATTTACCTACCCATGTGTGGAACAGATACTGACTGTGGATCTTGGTTTGACTTCTTACATTCCTGTTTGTTTGTTTCTGTGCTTTTTTCATCAATGTAAAATTTGAGAAGTACAGATAAGTGTAAGGAGATAGAAAAGACATCATCCCAAGGCCCCACCACACAGAAACACTAGTGATATTTTAGAGAATTCCTTTTCAACACCTTTTATAGGATACCTTTGTTTTTTAATATGTATGAGATATTACATTTCTCTATAAATTTGAGGTAATATAAGGCCTCTTTTCATTTTGTGCTATTTATATCCCTTTTCATCCAAACTGGTGGTGTATCTGCAATGCAATTCTCCTAAAATGTTTTTGTCTCCCATGAATCTCATTGAAATTTGGCTCATTAGACAAAAGCCACACACAAATCTTTTTGAGATAAACCCTTTTCTACCTTAAGCTTCTGCTAAGACTGCCTAAGAACAATACCATGTGCTTCTTGAAAGCCTGTTGTTCAACAGAAATATTCCCCTTAGACTTTTCTGAGGTTTTACCAAAGGACTTTACATTCACACCCTTAATTTTTAAAATTAATTAATTAATTAATTAATTTATTTATTTATTGGCTGCGTTGGGTCTTTACTGCTGCGCACGGGCTTTCTTTAGTTGCGGCGAGTGGAGGTTACTCTTCGTTGCAGTGCGCAGGCTTCTCATTGTGGCGGCTTCTCTTGTTGCGGATCAGGGGCTCTAGGTGCATGGGCTTCAGTAGTTGTGGCATGCAGGCTCAGTAGTTGTAGCTCATGGGCTCTAGAGTGCAGGCTCAATAGTTGGGGAGCAGGGGCTTAGTTTCTCTGCAGCCACCCCCTCAATTTTATCTTTAGAACATGTTTTACTGAGACTGATTTGGATTTGATATTTGCCCAGAAGCTATTTCCTAATTTTGGTATCATTTTAAAAATCATAGTTATCATTATACATCTATTATCACTATATATATCCATTGATATTCTATCATATACATATTTTCTATATACATATATATGTAAAATAATTAGTGCTAAAAAATATCCAGTTTCCCATGTCATCGATATTTCATAAACAACATTTTGATTGACTTTTTTTTATCCTATATGCTGTTTTTCATCTAATCATTCCCCAGATGTATACACGGGGGTAGCTGTTTCGTAGTTTTGTATTTATAAACCACATATTGAACAACTTGGACATGGATATTTGTTTTCAAATATCAAGCTTTTTCCTTAGAATTGTTCTTAAATGTAGAATAACTGGATCAAAGGGTATTTATACTTTCATTATCTGTTAGATATTGCAATACTACTTTCCAAGGACATTGAATTATTTTTCACCTTTGCTTTCTTTCTTACTTCAGCCTTATTACTTATATGTCATCCTTTTTTTTTTTTCCCTCAAAAATCTTCCTACTTTCAGCCTTTCTCTGGTTGTTTATTTTTCTGGTTCTTTTTTTTTTTTTTTAATTGTGATAAGAATACTGTTTCTCTGGTTATTCATACTCTCTGTGTTGCTCTTCTTTCCAACTAAAAAGTCAGTCACCACTGCCTTTATCCCAATAAATATGTATCAGGAGGGAGCCAATATTATGCCTTGGTCTCTTCTATTTCCTCCAGTGTAGGAAATAGAGTAGGTACTTTTGGGGGTTTTTTGGTTTGTGTTTATTGGCATTGTCATTCTACTAAATTGGTTTTGTTTGCACGGAGTGAGATTATTTTCAATATGCCATAATATATGTCCACATAGCGTCACCTTGAAAATGTAACATTTCAAGCTTTAGTCATATTATTTCTTTTTTACATTCACCATTTCCACGCTACTGCCAAAAGCTTTCTCAGCATTTGCTTTGATTTCAGTGCATTTCTGACTGCTTTTGCAGAGATCTGGGAGTTTTAGATGTAGCTGAGCCCCACCTGTTACCAACTCATCCACTGTGATGCCATGAGAGCACTAGTGTGTCGGCCCAAAGCAGGAAGATCTATTCAGTGGTGGTCAGGCATCCACGTAGCCAATCTGTTGGAAGGTCAGGAGCTGGAAAAGTCATTAATAACAAAAACAACTCTTCTTCAGTTGAGGTTAATAGAATGGTAAATTATAAATGCTTCAGTGAAACCTGATAAAGTGACTGGTCTATATTTAGGTGTCCTTAGTATGTTAAAATTTGCAAATAAGAAAGCATAATAGATTTAGACATTGAACATCAATGACTGTAAACATCACAAACAGAGAGGCAAACAGGAAATATGTCTTCCTGATGGAAGAAAACAATTTGGCACACACACAAAAAATTTAACATAAATCTTTTTTTTTAAAACATCTTTATTGAAGTATAATTGCCTTACAATGGTGTGTTAGCTTCTGCTTTATAACAAAGTGAATCAGTTATACATATACAATATGTTCCCATTTCTCTTCCCTCTTGCATCTCCCTCCCTCCCATCCTCCCCATCCCACCCCTCTAGGTGGTCACAAAGCACCAAGCTGATCTCCCTGTGCTATGCGGCTGCTTCCCACTAGCTATCTATTTTACATTTGGTAGTGTATATATGTCCATGACACTCTCTCACCCTGTCACATCTCACCCCACCCCCTCCCCATATCCTCAAGTCCATTCTCTAGTAGGTCTGTGTCTTTATTCCCGTCTTGCCACTAGGTTCTTCATGGCCTTTTTTTTTTTTTCTTAGATTCCGTATATATGTGTTAGCATACTGTATTTGTTTTTCTCTTTCTGACTTACTTCATTCTGTATGACAGTCTCTAACTCCATCCACCTCATTACAAATACCTCCATCTCATTTCTTTTTATGGCTGAGTAATATTCCATTATATATATGTGCCACAACTTCTTTATCCATTCATCTGTCGATGGACATTTAGGTTGCTTCCATGTCCTGGCTATTGTAAATAGAGCTGCAATGAACATTTTGGTACATGACTCTTTTTGACCTATGGTTTTCTCAGGGTATATGCCCAGTAGTGGGATTGCTGGGTCGTATGGTAGTTCTATTTGTAGTTTTTTAAGGAACCTCCATACTGTTCTCCATAGTGGCTGTATCAATTTACATTCCCACCAACAGTGCAAGAGTGTTCCCTTTCCTCCACACCCTCTCCAGCATTTATTGTTTCTAGATTTTTTGATGATGGCCATTCTGACCGGTGTGAGATGATATCTCATTGTAGTTTTGATTTGCATTTCTCTAATGATTAGTGATGTTGAGCATTCTTTCATGTGTCTGTTGGCAATCTGTATATCTTCTTTCGAGAAATGTCTATTTAGGTCTTCTGCCCATTTTTGGATTGGGTTTTTCGTTTTTTTGTTATTGAGCTGCATGAGCTGCTTGTAAATCTTGGAGATTAATCCTTTGTCAGTTGCTTCATTTGCAAATATTTTCTCCCATTCTGATGGTTGTCTTTTGGTCTTGTTTATGGTTTCCTTTGCTGTGCAAAAGCTTTTAAGTTTCATTAGGTCCCATTTGTTTATTTGTATTCTTATTCCCATTTCTCTGGGAGCTGGGTCAAAAAGAATCTTGCAGTGATGTATGTCATAGAGTGTTCTGCCTATGTTTTCCTCTAAGAGTTTGATAGTGTCTGCCCTTACACTTAGGTGTTTAATCCATTTTGAGTTTATTTTTGTGCATGGTGTCAGGGAGTGTTCTAATTTCATACTTTTACATGTATCTGTCCAATTTTCCCAGCACCACTTATTGAAGAGGCTGTCTTTTCTCCACTGTATATGCTTGCTTCCTTTATCAAAGATAAGGTGACCATATGTGCGTGGGTTTATCTCTGGGCTTTCTATCCTGTTCCATTGATCTATATTTCTGTTTTTGTGCCAGTACCAAACTGTCTTGATTACTGTAGCTTTGTAATATAGTCTGAAGTCAGGGAGCCTGATTCCCCCAGCTCCCTTTTTCGTTCTCAAGATTGCTTTGGCTATTCGGGGTCTTTTGTGTCTCCATACAAATTGTGAAATTTTTTGTTCTAGTTCTATGAAAAATGCCAGTGGTAGTTTGATAGGAATTGCATTGAATCTGTAGATTGCTTTGGGCAGTAGAGTCATTTTCACAATGTTGATTCTTCCAATGCAGGAACATGGTATATCGCTCCATCTATTTGTATCATCTTTAATTTCTTTCATCAGTGTCTTATAACTTTCTGCATACAGGTCTTTTGTCTCCTTAGGTAGGTTTATTCCTAGATATTTTATTCTTTTTGTTGCAATGGTAAACGGGAGTGTTTTCTTAATTTCACTTTCAGATTTTTCGTCATTAGTGTATAGAAATGCAAGAGATTTCTGTGCATTAATTTTGTATCCTGCTACTTTACCAAATTCATTGATTAGCTCTAGGAGTTTTCTGGTAGCATCTTTAGGATTCTCTATGTATAGTATCATGTCATCTGCAAATAGTGACAGCTTTACTTCTTCTTTTCCGATTTGGATTCCTTTTATTTCTTTGTCTTCTCTGATTGCTGTGGCTAACACTTCCAAAACTATGTTGAATAATAGTGGTGAGAGTGGGCAACCTTGTCTTGTTTCTGATCTTAGTGGAAATGGTTTCAGTTTTTCACCATTGAGGACAATGTTGGCTCTGGGTTTGTCATATATGGCCTTTATTATGTTGAGGAAAGTTCCCTCTATGCCTACTTTCTGCAGGGCTTTTATCATAAATGGGTGTTGAATTTTGTCGAAAGCTTTCTCTGCATCTGTTGAGATGATCATATCGTTTTTCCTCCTTCAATTTGTTAATATGGTGTATCACATTGATTGATTTGCATATATTGAAGAATCCTTGCATTCCTGGGATAAACCCCACTTGATCATGGTGTATGATCCTTTTAATGTGCTGTTGGATTCTGTTTGCTAGTCTTTTGTTGAGGATTTTTGCATCTATAACATAAATCTTGTTCAATTTTTAGGAAATATTGATGACAGAGAAATATATTGAATTACACCAGCAATCAGGAAAATAAGGACTCGATTTATTTAAAAAAAGAATTATTAGAAAACACAAATTGGAGGAGAAACCTAAAAAGTTAAACAGACTTAGAGGATATATTAACTAAAGCAATGTTGTAACCTTATTTGGATCTTGATTCAAAAGAACTGTTAAAAAATTATTATGTATATGAGATGGCTGAAAATTTGACCACTGACTAGATATTTGATGATTTTAGGGAATTATTATTAGTTTTGTTTTGGTTTGCTGTGATAATAGTATTGTGATTATGCTAAAACAAAATAGTCCTTAACTTTTAGAGATACATACTTAGATATTTACAGATAAAATATGATGTTAGGCATTTGCTTCAAAATAATATGGGGGGAGGGAATGAGTAAGGCTATAGATTAGACAAGACTGATCTTGAATTGATAATTGTTGAGGCTCAGTGATGGGAATGTACAAAATTGCTCAGAAGAATTATGTAAATAAGATTGAAAAGAATCTCACCATTGAAACTCAAGCAGAATTTACATTTCTCTTGAGAAAAAAGTGACATCTTTCAAGTTTGGTGGAAAGAAGGAACTCCAGAATGAATGTGCCTGGCTCAATGGTGTTTCAAGAGTGAGAGTAAAATAAAGATTATCTAGGTGCATGACAGCTACTGCAAGGTGTACTTCATGAAGAAGAGTATAATCTAGAGGGAAGGAGAGGCATATAAAAAATTTCCAGCAATGAAATAAGCGAAGTATTTATAAATATAATTAAAATTTTATTGTAAAATATGATAATTATTTTGTGTTTAAAATGTTCAATGACAAAATGGCGCTATAACGATAAGGAATTAGGAGGAGTGTTGAGTGGGTAATTAAAGAATATTAAAGTCCTCTTTTTCAGAAGGAGAATAGAAATAATGACTAACTAGAATGTATTGGAAAATTGATATTTGAGTTTCTTAGTTAAAAATCTAAGGGTAATTGCTATAAGAACATAATTAAATCTATATATTTGGAACCAACAGAGTGGGAAAAAATGAAAGATTTAAAAAACTTTATTAATGTAATGGAAGGCAAGGGAAATTTTTTAAAATGAAACAAAGAATAAATATAGTAAATAGAACAATAAAATAAGATAATGGATAAAATCCCAAGTATATCAGTACTCAAAAGGTATTAAAATGGAAATTTACCTATTAAGAGATAGAGATTATTACCTAGTTACTAGAAAAAAATTGGTACGAGCTCCTTATAGGATGCCCACTTGGAAAAACCACAACAACAACAGAGAATTGTTGATTATGGAGGAACGGGGAAATATACACATCAGCCAAATTATAATCAAAATGTAGATAATGAACCTCTGTTTTTGGTAATTTGCAGTTTAGATAACGTGTAAAATCTTCTGCTACAAAATATCTGGAAATGATAGATAAAATATGGTAAACAATATTTTAAATATATATCTCAGTTTACAAGAAAGAGAAATACTCAAGACCTTAACTAAAAAAGAATAAGGAATAAAATGTTACATATGTGGCTGTCTCTAGAAAAGTCGCCAATCTCAGTAACCAAAAACCAAAGAACTTGAGTTTCAATCGGGTGAAAATCTTGAATTCAAGAAAGAAGGAGAGTTGGTACGCAAATTTGAAACCCCATCTCCATCCCACTGTCTTACATAGAGCTGGAACTAGAAGAGCCACACCCATTGGCAAAGAAAGACAACGGAAAAGCTTATCTGTCTTGGCCTGGACTCCGAATTAGAGTTTTCAAAGTCTCCTTTAAGAAATTGACATCTCAGTTTACCCTCAAGGAAACTTGGGGTTAAAATTTACTCCCAGAGAAATTAAGATAAAAGGTGGATCCAGGTGGCAATACCCTTGGATGACCAAACAGGAGCAAATGTAAGAACTCTCTGGGAGTTCATAATTCCAGTAGTCTCCACACAGGACTGCCACAGAGATACCCTACTTAAGATGAAATCAGTCTTTTCACTGATCTTTCCAGTTCAGTTCTCTCTAGTACCCAGAAGCCAGCAATCCATCAACCCCACCAGGATCTCCGATCCATTGATCCCATCACCTTTCCACAGTCCCACACCCCCTAGATATCCCAATCATTCCTCTCCTTAACCAGCTTAAATCATGGACAGGCATTACATTTAGGCATATATTGTCAACTCCATCACCTCTATCTACCTTTATGGTATTCACTAAGCAGTCAAATCCACCTGTCTTCTCTGCACCTGCACATTAAAGCTGAACATGGCTGAGAATAATACTGAAACACTGACTGGTTCCTACTTTAAGTTAATAACCAGAGCCTCCAGTGACCTAGTACTGCCAAGGAATCTGACTATACATCCTAGTCCGTTCTCCATTCTTCCACTCTCCTACTCCAACGTTCTGTACCTTCTCTCTTCGAAAACCCTCGGTACCTTCTCTCCCATCCTCTCAGATGATGACCTTGCTTCCTACTTTTCTGGAAGAGTTGTGGCAGTGAGAAAAATAATTTCCACCATCTTCCATCATCCTATCTGCTCATACTTGTCAGATTACCAGCCTTCCTTCTCTAACTGTAGATGAAAAGTTTGTGCCTTGATCCCAGACTAACCCTTTGAATTATGCACTAGACACCATCCCCTCCTGACTAAATACATCACTTCAATACGTTTCCTTTCCCTCTCCCACACCTTCAGTTTTCCACTCTTCATGGTGACTTTGAGGAACAAATTTGGTATCTCTCCTATCTTAAAACACACACACACACACATACACACACACACACACACACGAAAAGATCTCTTGACTCTACTTTTCCTTCCAGATCCTGACCCCTTTTTTCTGCACATTTTTTGCAACTAAGCTCCTAGAAAAAGTTATCTTTACTCACCTGTTCCAATTCCCCTCTTATCATCCAGCTTTTGCTCCAACTGCTCCATCATAACTGCTCTTATGGTTACTTGTGGTCCCCCATAACTAAATCTAAGAGTCAGTTTTCAATCCTCATCCTACATTACCTAACTACAACATTTGATACAGCTGGGCATTCCCACCTCCTGGAAACACTCTCCACTTGATCCCAGATTCCACTCTCTCCTGATTCCTTTCTTATCTCTCTGGCTTCTCCTGTTAGTCTCTTTCGCTAATTCCTCCTCTTCTACAGTCAACCTTAACATGATAGTACCCCAGGGGTCAGCCTTTAGACTTCTCTTCTCTGTTTATACACACTCCCATGGGGAGCTCATCTAATCCCTGGCTTGATATTGTCTATATGCCATGATTACCAATTTTAAATCCCTAGCCTGCACCTCTCCTGTGAACGCCACACTTATATTTTGAATTGCTCATTTGAAATCTCCACTTGGATGTCTAACATACATCTCAAACTTAACATATCCATTACTGAACTCCTTTCTCCTCCACCCTCAAACATATTCTATATAGTTACTTAATGGAAATTCCATTTTTTAAGTTGCCAGGCTCAAAACATCAAAGACATTACTGACTCCTCTTTTCTCTCGTACCTCACATCCAGTACTTTAGGGAATCTTAATGGCTCTACCTTTAATATAATCTTTATTTGATCAATTCTTATCATCTCTGCTGTTTCTACTTTGGTTCAAGTCATCATCATAATTAGGTAACAGCAATAGTCTCCTAAATGCCCTCCATGCTTCCTCTGTCAAACCCTTTAATCTATTTTCAAATAATATTCAAAGTCGATATTCTTACTAAGGCTTATAAAGCCCTACATGATATGCCTACCCATTACACCCACTCCATTCTCTGGCCTCTCCTACTCTTTCCCCAAACTCTCTTTTCTACAGTAACACTGGCCTCCTTGCTGTTCCTTGGAGATGCCAGTCATGCTTCCCCATGAGGGTTGGAAAAGCTCTTCTGGAGAGCCATGTGGCTCACTTTCTCACCTCTTTTAAGTCTCTGCTCAAATACCATCTTTTAAATGAAGCCAAATGTGACAGCTCATTTATTTTCAACCACTCCCACTATCACTGTGGACCTACCAAATCCACTTGCCCTGTTCTATATTTTTCCATATGACTTATCTTATAAAATATAATAAAATTTACCCTATTTATTATGTTGTGATTCTTACCACTAGAATGTAGACTCCATTGAGAACAGAAAATTTAATCTGTTTTCCCCACTGATATACTCTCAGCACCAAGCAAAAGACCTGCCACTTATAAGAACTCAGTATTTGTTGATAGCATAAATAAACCTAAAATTACAAAACATTTGGGGATTTTAAGTTATAGAATAGTTGAATAGCAACTACAAAATAAAGCATGTTTAAACTGATTAAAGACACAAAATAAGGGGGGAAAACAAATGCAAAGAATAAGAAAATTGATATAGTGCTATCAATATCAGACACAAGAGCATTTTTTAACATCTTTATTGGAGTATAATTGCTTTACAATGGTGTGTTAGTTTCTGGTGTATAACAAAGTGAATCAGCTATACATATACATATATCCCCATATCTCTTCCCTCTTGTGTCTCCCTCCCACTCTCCCTATCCCACCCCTCTAGGTGGTCACAAAGCACCGAGCTGATCTCCCTGTGCTATGTGGCTGCTTCCCACTAGCTATCTATTTTACATTTGGTAGTGTATATATGTCCATGCCACTCTCTCACTTCATCCCAGCTTACCCTTCCCCCTCCCCGTGTCCTCAAGTCCATTCTCTATGTCTGCGTCTTTATTCCTGTCCTGGCCCTAGGTTCTTCAGAACCATTTTTTATCATTTAAATATAAATAGAAAAAAAATACTACATTAAAAAAAAGTCCAAAAAGAAGATCATACTACATGAACTTGTATGCACCAAACAATATAGTTTTGAACAATTAAAAGCAAAAATGTGCAGAATCATAGGAAGGAATTAACAATTACACAATTGCAGAAAAATTTTTATAAATTTCTGTTAGAAAAATATTGATAAAGGAGATGAAAAAGTTATTAAGATATGGAAGAGCCAAACAACAAAATTATCAGGTTTTATCTAATTTTAGTATATTCTCTATATATTATGTACTATTTATAATATATAGTATTCTCATATATTTATTTATGCTATTTAAATTATGTATTAAATATATTATTGATATTATTAATAGAATATACAATAATGTATTATATTACAGTATTATATTACAACTAGACTATATAAATATGCTATTTCTATATATTTCTATATATTTACCTATATAGAAAAACATGCAGTCAACAAATAGCATACATAGATCATTTTTTTAAATGACCACATACAAAACCATAAATTTTTTCAAAAAGTTGATAAGATGCATACCATACTCTCCAATTTCAATGCAATTAAATATTTTTAAAGTTAAAAATCCTTCTCAGTTTTGGAAACTAAAATATGAAAAGCTTAAAAACAATCTATATAAATGTGTATGGGGTAAAGGAAAAAAAACTGAAAATTGCAAAATAGAACTGCTTGAAAATATTAGATGTCAGACCTTATGGAGTACAGCTAAACTATTTCTAAGGATGAAATGTATAACCTTAACTACATTTCTTTGAAAAAAATGAGAAACATTTAAGATAAATTAGTTAAGCATTCAAGTCAAGAAGGTATAAAAACAGCAACAGAGTAAACATAATTAGAAGGATATCATTTTTTAAAATATAAGAACAAGAATTATTGAATAATAGATAAACCTTTAAAAAGTTGATCAACAAAACCTATAGTTTTTAAAAAGATTAATAAAAATAATTTGCTACAGCTAATCAAAAGAATAAAGAAGCTACAAATAAATACTTTCAGAAAAATTGAAATGAATAGATGTTTTTAGAGTCACAAGAGAGTACATTGAACAACTTTATGCCAATAAATTTGAAAATGTTCAAATTTCATTTTTTCTAGAAAATATAAATGATAAGAATTGATTCAAAAATTAAATCAGTAGCCAGAAAATCTCTTACCCAAAACTGAAACTAGACAAAGATTGTCATAGAGGTGATTTTTACCAAGTTTTTGAGAAAAAACAGATGTTCTATAGCTCATTTTAAGAGTAGAAGAAGAAGGAAAATTACCTTGGTTACAAAAACTGGCTAAGGACAGTACCAGAAAAGAAGGTAATGGAGCAATCTCATTTATGAATATAAATGCAAAAATTCCGAAATAAAATATTAAGAAATAAATGTCAACAGATATAACCAAATAATAATATATCATGACCAAGTAGAGTTTTCTGAAGAATGAAATGATATTTAAACATCAGAGTTTATCAATATAATCCACCTTATTAACACACAAAAAGGAGAAAAACCAAAACAATCATTTTAATAGAGATGCTGAAAAATATTTATTGGGCTAAATTGGGTACTCATTTATGCTAAAATATTTTAGAAAACTAGAATAAAAGAGAACCTCTTTAACTTGTTAAAAAGATATTTACCAAAAAAAAAAAAAATACACACTATAATTAATGGTGAAACTTTATAAGCATTTCCTTTATTTTTAACAAATTTATTTATTTTATTTATTTATTTTTGGCTGTGTTGGGTCTTCGTTGCTGTGTGTGGGCTTTCTCTAGTTGCGTCGAGCGGGGGCTACTCTTCGTTGCGGTGGGCGGACTTATTGCAGTGGCTTCTCTTGCTGCGGAGCACAGGCTCTAGGCGCTCGGGCTTCAGTAGCTGTGGCTGGTGGGCTCTAGAGCGCAGGCTCAGTAGTTGTGGTGCACGGGCTTAGTTGCTCCCCGGCATGTGGGATCTTCCCAGACCAGGGCTTGAACCTGTGTCCCCTGCATTGGCAGGAGGATTCTTAACCACTGAGCCACCAGGGAAGTCCAAGCATTTCCTTTAAAATCAGGAATGACAGAAAAATTATTAAAAATTTAGAAACAGGCAAAAGAGAATAGTAGGTATTCCTTCAATGCAGTGCTGAGTTTGCATCTTTGATTTTTCTATTGTCTGTGCTGTTTTACAGCTGTGTAGATGGAGAGGTTAACTTGTAGCTATTTGTGTGGTACAGGTGAAAGTAATTTCTGTCCAGTATAATGCTATCCCAAAGTATAGTTTATTGCTCTGTAGGATGTTAACCAGTTCTGGACCTAACCCAGCAATCTTATCCTAAATTTCCTTTATTAAATTAACTCTGAAGTATTCTTTGAACCAGTTTTAATATATTCCTGGTTCCCTCATTAATTAATGAGTTAAATAAAATCCTTGACATACATCCATTTTACACTTGCTTGAGAGCTATGATTTACCCTTTTGACAAGTACACTTGAACAAGAACAAGTCAAGGATGGCTGTAATTACTGCTTCTATTCATCATATACTAGAAGACCTAAATAAGTAACTAGTAAAAATAAATAATATGTCTGAGTATTAGAACAGAAGATTTAAAAAATGCTGTGATTTTCAGATATGGTTGTCTATATAGACAATCCAAAAGAATTCAAAGCACAACTATTAAAGCAAATATGTGAATTTAACTAGCTTGCTGAAGACAGAAAAGCTAATAGTCTTCCTATACGTTTAGCAACATTCATTATAAAATTTAACTTGAAAAGACACAAATTACAAAAGCAACAACAGCCAAAAATGTACCTAGGAATAAACTTAATAGAAGGTGTGCAAGATCCCTTTGGAGAAAATTACAGAATATTATCGAAAGATATGATAGAATACCTAACAATTATATTATGCCAATAAATACGAATGGTCAAATCAGAAAGCTGCCTATTCTGTGAATTACTCTGTAAGTTAAATTAAGTTTCATTAAAATTCTGTAGAATATTTTTTGTGGAAATTGATTTTAATATTTATATGGAATAATAAAGCACCCAGAATAGCCAAGACAATTTTGAGGACTTGTCTTACCAGATATCAAGAAGATATCATAAAATTTAAAGGACAATGTGACATTGGCTCAGAGACAAGCAAACAGATTATTGGAATAAAACAGGAATTCCAGAAACAGGTGGAAGCATATAAGGAATTTGGTATGTCGTAGAGAAAGCATTACAAATCAAGGAGAAAAGTGTTAGTGTAATTGGTTTATTATATGAAAAAAATAATTTCCCTAATTTACACCTTAAGAAAAAAATAAATTTCAGATGGGTTAAATATTTAAAAGTGAAAAACAACACTTTAAAATTATTGTGTTTTTTAAAAAGGAGAATATATTTATTACATTGGGGTAGGGAAGGAATTTTTAACTAAAACCAAAAAAAGGAAAAAAACAGCTCTACAATGAAGAACTTCTAAATAGTAAAATTTACCATAAACATACCTGAAAGATAATTGTCAGACAAGGAAAGACATTCATGACATAAAAAATGAAGGATTAGTATCAAACATATATGATAAATTATTACATATAAAGAAGAAAAACAAATTTTTAAGTCCACCCCCCCAACCCAGAGTTGGCAATAGGCAATGGATTTGAGCAGATGAGTCGTTGAAGTATAAGAAAGCATACTGATGATTAAATACATAAAAAGATCATAATGCCACTAGTAATCTGGGCAAAAATATTAAAATTATAATAAAGAATCATTTCACTTCCAACAGATTAGCAAAAAGGTAAAATTTCTAATAATTCCAAGTGTTAACAATGATGTGGATGAATGATTACTCTTTTAGATTATTGGTAAAAGTATAAATTGGTACAACTACTTTGGAAAACAATTTTATAATACATAAAAATTTGAAAGTTTGCAGCCATTTTGGAAAGAAGGGAGTTTGGCAATATCCAGTACACTTGAAAATGTGCATACCCTGTGACCATCAATTTCTTGTTTAGGCCTATTATCATAGAAGAGCTCTCAGAGAAGACATAAACAAAGATGTTCACTGAAGTATCATTTAATAGTGAAAACTGGAACCAACGCAAATCTCCACTAATAGGTGACTGCATAAATAAGTTGTGGTATCTTCCTTTGATGAAAAACTATGCAGCAGTTAAAATGAATGAGCTATCTATGTGGATTAACACTGGTAAATGTCAAGAACACATATGCTGAGTGTCAAAATATAGGTTGCCTAATATTATATATAATATAATGTTTTTGCATACATTTTTAAAACTATACAAAAGAATATTATCCTAAAAACCTGGTCTGCCTAACATGGCAGGTAATGATAATATTTTTTTCTGGATAAAAAGAGAGAAAAGGCCCCAGTCACTGAGCCGCCGCCGAGGACTCAGCAGCCTCCCCCTTGAGCCCCCTCGCTTCCCGACGCTCCGTCCCCCTCGCCCGCCTTCTCCAGCCGCAGCCTTCCGCAGGCCGTTTCCACCGAGGAAAAGGAATCGTATCGTATGTCCGCTATCCAGAACCTCCACTCTTTCGACCCCTTTGCTGATGCAAGTAAGAGTGATGATCTGCTTCCTGCTGGCACTGAGGATTATATCCATGTAAGAATTCAACAGAGAAACGGCAGGAAGACCCTTACTACTGTCCAAGGGATCGCTGATGATTACGTTAAAAAGAAGCCAGTGAAGGCGTTTAAGGAGAAATTTGCCTGCAATGGAACTGTAATTGAGCATCCAGAATATGGAGAAGTAATTCAGCTACAGGGTGAGCAGCGCAAGAACATATGCCAG
Organism: Balaenoptera physalus; assembly: GCF_965194825.1. NCBI lineage: Eukaryota > Metazoa > Chordata > Mammalia > Artiodactyla > Balaenopteridae > Balaenoptera > Balaenoptera physalus. Next base: position 116,821,838 of record NC_138884.1, on the reverse strand, counting down.
TTCCTCGTAGAGACTGGACTGGCTAAGGACGGTCAGCTGAAGGTTCATGGGTTTTAAGTGCTTCTGGCTCACTGAAGCTTAAGTGAGGATTTCCTTGCAATGAGTAGAATTTTCCTTCTGTCCCTTGTCACAAGTTTAAAAACCTCACAGCTTGTGTAATGTAACCATTTGGGGTCTGCTTTTAACTTGGACTAGTGTAACTCCTTCATGCAATAAACTGAAAAGAGCCATAAAACAAAAAAAAAGAAAAAAAAGAAAAATTAGGGAATATGCAATACAAATATACATGGATTTATGTGGTTTTCTGTATTGTTTATTATAAAAAAAGAATCAATGAATGAAGAAAAACAGTGCATAGTAAGTGGAAGAAATCAACTAATATAAGGTCCCTTGACAGCATAATTACTTCTTACACATTCAGCAAATACCTGAGGCGTGTAAACCCTACTGGCACTATACTGACTGAGTATAAATTGGTATACAAGACAGATACAATTGCTGCTTAAAATTTAAAAAGGATACAGACTAGTGAATTGATAATCACAATACCACGAGAAAAGTGCAGACATAGAGAAGTACATAGTACTAATGCAGGTACGTGAGAGGACCACTGTGCTGGTCAAGGTGTCTTTGGGTGTAAGTAACAGAAAAAACCTTACACAATTACAGGGATGTATTGGTTTAAATAACTGGTAAGTTTAAAGATAGATCAGGATAGGTTTGAGTCAGCAACTGAAAAACATCATCCAAGAGCAAGTTTCCCTTCCTCAATTCTACAATTCCCCGGGGGGTCAGGTCAGCTTCACTCTGCTGTTGGCTCCCTCTTGTGGTGTCACATGGTTACCAAATACTCCAAGTTCAATGTTTCTCCAGTTCATGACCAGGGAGAGACACAGAAGCCTTTTTGTAAGAAATGAGGAAGCTTCTTTCTTTAGAAGCCTCCAGAAATCTCTTTATCACAGTGCCTGTGTACTGCTGTATTCCCAGCACTGGGTAAAGTGGAGGCCCTCGATTAAAATTGTTCAATTGACCTGAATCTCCACAGATAATAAATTCACAAAACACTTAGCAGGATATCAAAAAACCCAATGTTTGTTAAGAACAAAATATGTTTATCTTCATAAATATTAGCAAATATATGCTAATTTATTCACGTGTTTTCTAAATTTGCACCTTTTTTTTACTAGAAGTATTGTCTATTTCTCAAATGATGCTTTTTAAGTATTTCTCTATTTTGAAAGTTATAATCACAAATTACATATTCTGCTATTATGTTACTTGGAAATTTATAGTGATTTACTAGAGAATAAATGTGTAAGCAAGATTATTTTTAAATATGAACTTACAATGAGAAATGAAAAGAATAAGATGCTAGGGGGAAACATTGTTAAATAATTTTATAACTCAGTTGGTAAAATTCTACCTAGGCCTGACATAAAAATCAAAAATTATAAAAGAGATAAATTTAACTACCTAGAAATTAAAATCTGTGTATAAAAAATACACTAAAGAAGGTAGATATAGAAACAATGAATTGGGAATTAATATTTTAACATAGGGACTTCCCTGGTGGTCCAGTGGTAAATAAAGAATCCACCTTACAATGCAGGGGACGCAGGTTCGATCCCTGGTCAGGGAATTAAGATCCTACATGCCGCGGGGCAACTAAGCCCATGTGCCACAACTACTGAGCTCACGCGCATCAACTAGAGTCCACATGCCGCAAACTACAGAGCCCACGCGCCCTGGAGCCCATGCACCACAACTAGAGAGAGAAAACCTGCATGCCACAGCTAAAGAGAAGCCCGCGCACCACAATGAAGAGCCCATGCGCCGCAACAAAAAAAAGTTCCCGCATGCCTCAAGGAAGATCCTGCGTAGGCAGCCAAAAATAAATTAAATAAATAATAATTAATTAAAAAAATATTTTAACGTATGTGATTGACAGGTTAATTGCCATAAATTACAAGGAATTCTATAAATCAATACCAAGTAATCAAACAAAATAAGGAAAAGGCAAAATTCATTTTAAAAAAATCCAAAGAAAAAGTGCAAACAACCACCAAACATATGAAAAGAAGTTCCAGCTGACTATTAATGAAAGAAATGTGAATTCAGACAATGATATCTTTCTTGGAAAAGATTAAAATCAGTGATGATCTTAGTGATGGAAAAAGACCATTTTAGGAGATGGGAGTGTAAGTTAGTACAACTTTATCAAAAGAAATTTGAAACAATCTATTTAAAGTAAAATCAAATTCAAAATTAAGATATTGACAACTTTAGATTCAGAAACTCTATTTCTAAGAATTTTTCCTGAAGAAATAATTGCACAGATGTAGAAAGAAGTATGTACATAGGTATTCATTGCAACTCTGTTTTCAGAATAAAAAATTGGAAACCACTTAATTGTCCATCAGTTGTAATCTAGTTAAAAAACATAATACTAGTCATCTATGGAATATTACACAATTCCTAAAATAATGTTATGTCTATACCTAGTGACAAGGAAAGATAAAGATAACTACATAAATGATTTTTTAAATTGCCAAAATGTGATATAACGTGATCACATTTTTGTGAAGTGCATTATATAGGTGTTTGAACATGTATTTAAGAAATCCAGAAGAGAGTGTATCAGAGGAAAACCTGTGATTATCTCTTGGGGGTGGGATTATGGAAAAGTAACATTCTCAACCTTGTACATTCTATATTGCTTAGATATTTTACAGTAGGCATGTAACACTTTTGTACCAGAAAAATATACAATTTTACTTTATATATTTAAAATATAACACATAATTTTTAAGAAAGAAATTAGTACTGTTAATGCTGTTTAATAACTCATATTAATATATTTACCTGACACTTCATTGACAGCTAACTGAGTAACTCAAAATTGTTTAAATGTTCATTTCAAGTTATTTGTAAGGTGATATATTAGTAGACAATATGGGAAATAGTGGACAAGAGTAGAAATTTCTAAATGAAGGGAATGAAGGCAATAAAAAATAGAATATTGAAGAAAGGTGATTATTTGGGAAAGCTGAATGGTTAAAGAAAGTGGAAAATGTGACATTCAAGGTAATTTATAACATCAGTGCTTAGCACACCCCAATTTGCTTACTGATGATTCTCCAAAATTTATAAAAATTCAGCACCAATCAATTTCTGTGGTTCTCTATGATCAAGTAACCCATATTTCTTGTATCAAATAAGAAAAGATGTTCCATTTAGTGATGGATATAAGAGAAACCAAAACTAGCTGAGCAATTCCCTTCAAAAATCACTGTTCTTCTTTTTTTCCTCCTTTAGCAATCTTTGATACTGTGTCTGGGGTTGAGAATCCAGGGATAAATGACATGTGTACATGCCTTCTCAGGAACTTGAACTCCAGATGAGAAGTCAAACAAACAAATGAAAAAGAAATGGAAAAACTGTTCTAATACATTGAAATAAGGCGTCGGGTAAGGCAGTGTAAATAGGATTCTGTGTGTTGGGAGTGCTTAAAAATAAAGCTGGCCTACCCTGTATTTAAGAGTGGAGATTAGATGTCACTTTTAGATAAATCTTTATTCTGTGATAAAACACCTATTATGGTTATCCCTTGGTTATCAAATTAGGATGAATACACTCAGGAAAACTGGAGTTTGCAATTTTTTATGGAGAGCTCAGAAGGTAATACTGTACACAGTACAACAATTAGGAGGACCAAGTATAGGAGTCACATGGGGAGTTACCATGATTGGAGAGACTGCAGGCAGCCCAGGTACAGTGTGTGGTTGACTGTGAACTTCTATGGATTCAGCTATTCTGACACAGCACTGGACCTTGAGGAAAAATACCTGAGTCTGGATATAAACTAAAAAGTGATGAAATTGGTGTCCAGAGTTGACCCTATGGGACCTGGCCATTGAACTGACCCAAGAAGGGCATTCTTGCAGTATATGACAAATTGACAGGACATGTCCTCAAATGGTTACATCCTGAGCTGATAAGAAGAAACAGCATGAGTGGCTTGAGGTGTGGACTACATGAATCTGTGGAATCCCTGGACAACTAGGAATTAGAGAAGTTAATAACATATGGAGGCTTTGAGATTGATTGGAAAAAAATTAAACAAAGTGACGACATTTGGCAACTGTTACACGATCTAAGAATGTCCAAACAATGGCAGAAAATGAGTAGCTGGAGAATAAGGGAATCGTGGAGTGAAAAGAGTTTTGGACTAGGATTCAGAAGATTTCGGATTAAATATTACTTTATTTATTATCATTATGCCAATTTATTTATTTATTTATTTAACTTAACATCTTTATTGGAGTATAATTGCTTTACAATGTGTGTTAGTTTCTGGTGTATAACAAAGTGAATCAGCTATACATATACATATATCCCCATATCTCCCCCCTCTTGTGTCTCCCTCCCACCCTCCCTATCCCACCCCTCTAGGTGGTCACAGAGCACCGAGCTAATCTCCCTGTGCTATGTGACTGCTTCCCACTAGCTATCTATTTTACATTTGGTACTATATATAAGTCCATGCCACTCTCTCACTTCGTCGCAGCTTACCCTTCCACCTCCCAGTGTGCTCAAGTCCATTCTCTACGTTTACATCTTTATTCCTGTCCTGCCCCTAGGTTCTTCAGAATCTTTTTTTTTTTTTTAGATTCCATATGTATGTGTTAGCATACAGTATTTGTTTTTCTCTTCCTGACTTACTTCACTCTGTATGACAGACTCTAGGTCCATCCACCTCACTACAAATAACTCAATTTGTTTCTTTTCATGGCTGAGTAATATTCCATTGTATATATGTGCCACATCTTCTTTATCCATTCATCTGTCGATGGACACTTAGGTTGCTTCCATGTCCTGGCTATTGTAAATAGTGCTGCAATGAACATTGTGGTACATGACTCTTTTTTTTTTTTTTTTTAAACATCTTTATTGAAGTATAATTGCTTCACAACATGACTCTTTTTGAGTGATGGTTTTCTCAGAGCATATGCTCAGTAGTGGGATTGCTGGGTCATATGGTAGTTCTATTTTTAGTTTTTTAAGGAACCTCCATTCTGTTCTCCATAGTGACTGTATTAATTTACATTCCCATGAACAGTGCAAGAGGGTTCCCTTTTCTCCACACCCTCTCCGGCATTTACTGTTTGTAGATTTTTTGATGATGGCCATTCCGACTGGTGTGAGGTGATACCTCATTGTAGTTTTGATTTGCATTTCTCTAATGATTAGTGATGTTGAGCATTCTTTCATGTGTCTGTTGGCAATCTGTATATCTTCTTTGGAGAAATGTCTATTTAGGTCTTCTGCCCATTTTTGGATTGGGTTGTTTGTTTTTTTCATATTGAGCTGCATGAGCTGCTTGTAAATTTTGGAGACTAATCCTTTGTCAGTTGCTTCATTTGCAAATATTTTCTCCCATTCTGAGGGTTGTCTTTTCATCTTGTTTATGGTTTCCTTTGTTGTGCAAAAGCTTTTAAGTTTCATTAGGTCCCATTTGTTTATTTTTGTTTTCATCTCCATTTCTCTAGGAGGTGGGTCAAAAAGGATCTTGCTGTGATTTATGTCATAGAGTATTCTGCCTATGTTTTCCTCTAAGAGTTTTATAGTGTCTGGCCTTACATTTAGGTCTTTAATCCATTTTGAGTTTATTTTTGTGTATGGTGTTATGGAGTGTTCTAATTTCATTCTTTTACATGTAGTTGTCCAGTTTTCCCAGCACAACTTATTGAAGAGGCTGTCTTTTCTCCATTGTATATTCTTGACTCGTTTATCAAAAATAAGGTAACCATATGTGCATGGGTTTATCTCTGGGCTTTCTATCCTGTTCCGTTGATCTATATTTCTGTTTTTGTGCCAGTACCATACTGTCTTGACTACTGTAACTTTGTAGTATAGTCTCAAGTCCGGGAGACTGATTCCTCCGGCTCCGTTTTTCTTTCTCAAGATTGCTTTGGCTATTCAGGGTCTTTTGTGTTTCCATATAAATTGTGCAATTTTTTGTTCTAGTTCTGTGAAAAATGCCATTGGTAGTTTGCTAGGAATTGCACTGAATCTGTAGATTGCTTTGGGTAGTAGAGTCATTTTCACAATGTTGATTCTTCCAATCCAAGAACATGGTATATCTCTCCGTCTGTTTGGATCATCTTTAATTTCTTTCATCAGTGTCTTATAGTTTTCTGCATACAGGTCTTTCGTCTCTTTAGGTAGGTTTATTCCTAGGTATTTTATTCTTTTGTTGCAATGGTAAATGGGAGTGTTTCCTTAAATTCTCTTTCAGATTTTTCATCATTAGTGTATAGGAATGTAAGAGATTTCTGTGCATTAATTTTGTATCCTGCTACTTTACCAAATTCATTGATTAGCTCTAGTAGTTTTCTGGTAGCATCTTTAGGATTCTCTATGTATAATATCATGTCATCTGCAAACAGTGACAGCTTTATTTCTTCTTTTCTGATTTGGATTCCTTTTATTTCTTTTTATTCTCTGATTGCTGTGGCTAAAACTTCCAAAACTATGTTGAATAATAGTGATGAAAGTGGACAACCCTGTCTTGTTCCTGATCTTAGAGGAAACGGTTTCAGTTTTTCACCATTGAGAATGATGTTGGCTGTGGGTTTGTCATATATGGGCTTTATTATGTTGAGGTTACATCCCTCTATGCCTACTTTCTGGAGGGTTTTTATCATAAATCAGTGTTGAATTTTGTCAAAAGCTGTTTCTGCATCTATTGAGATGATCATATGGTTTTTCTCCTTCAATTTTTTGATATGGTTTATCACATTGATTGCTTTGTGTATATTGAAGAATCCTTGCATTCCTGGGATAAATCCCACTTGATCATGGTGTATGATCCTTTTAATGTGCTGTTGGATTTTGTTTGTTAGTATTTTGTTGAGGATTTTTGCATGTATGTTCTACAGTGATCTTGCCACTCCCCTGTGGCTTGCAGAGTTTCTGCTGAAAGATCAGCTGTTAACTTTATGGGGATTCCCTTGTATGTTATATGTTGCTTTTCCCTTGCTGCTTTTAATATTTTTTCTTTGTATTTAATTTTTGATAGTTTGATTAATATGTGTCTTGGCATGTTTCTCCTTGGATTTTTCCTGTATGAGACTCTCTGAGCTTCCTAGATTTGATTGATTTCCCTTTCCATATTAGGGAAGTTTTCAACTATAATCTCGTTCCACTATTTTATCTTCTTTGTTTGTAACATCTTTGTCTGGTTTTGGTGTCAGTGTGATGGTGGCCTCGTAAAATGAGTTTGGGAGTGTTCCTACCTTTGCTTTATTTTGGAAGAGTTTGAGAAGGATAGGTGTTAGCTCTTCTCTAAATGTTTGATAGAATTCACCTGTGAAGCCATCTGGTCCTGGGCTTTTGTTTGTTGGAAGATTTTTAATCACAGTCTCAATTTCAGTGCTTGTGATTGGTCTGTTTATATTTTCTATTTCTTCCTGGTTTAGTCTCAGAAGGTTGTGCTGTTCTAAGAATTTGTCCGTCTCTTCCAGGTTGTCCATTTTATTGGCATATAGTTGCTTGTAGTAATCTCTCATGATCCTTTGTATTTCTGCAGTATCAGTTGTTACTTCTCCTTTTTCATTTCTAATTCTATTGATTTGAGTCTTCTCCCTTTTTTTCTTGATGAGTCTGGCTAATGGTTTATCAATTTTGTTTATCTTCTCAAGGAACCAGGTTTTAGTTTTATTGATCTTTGCTATCATTTCCTTAATTTTGTTTTCATTTATTTCTGCTCTGATCTTTATGATTTCTTTTCTTCTGCTAACTTTGGGGTTTCTTGGTTCTTCTTTCTCTAATTGCTTTAGGTGTAAGGTTAGGTTGTTTATTTGAGATGTTTCTTGTTTCTTGAGGTAGGATTGTAGTGCTATAAACTTCCCTCTTAGAACTGCTTTTGCAGCATCCCATAGGTTTTGTGTCATCGTGTGTTCATTGTCATTTGTTTCTAGGTATTTTCTGATTTCCTCTTTGATTTCTTCAGTGAAGTCTGGGTTATTAAGTAGTGTATTGTTTAGCCTCCACGTGTTTGTATTTTTTACAGATATTTTCCTGTAATTGATATCTAGTCTCATAGCATTGTGGTTGGAAAAGATACTTGATACAATTTCAGTTTTCTTAAATTTACCAAGACTTGATTTGTGACCCAAGATATGATCTATCCTGGAGAATGTTCCATGAACACTCGAGAAGAAAGAGTTTTCTGTTGGTTTTGGATGGAATATCCTATAAATATCAATTAAGTCCTTCTTGTTTAATGTATAACTTAAAGCTTGTGTTTCCTTATTTATTTTCATTTTGGATGATCTTTCCATTGGTGAAAGTGGGGTGTTGAAGTCCCCTACTATGATTGTGTTACTGTCTATTTCCCCTTTTATGGCTGTTAGCATTTGCCTTATGTATTGAGGTGCTCCTATGTTGCGTGCATAAATATTTACAATTGTTAATCTTCTTGGATTGATCCCTTGATCATTATGTAGTGTCCTACTTTGTCTCTTGTAATAGTCTTTATTTAAAAGTCTATTTTGTCTAATATGAGAATTGCTACTCCAGGTTTCTTTTGATTTCCATTTGCATGGAATATCTTTTTCCATCCCCTCACTTTCAGTCTGTGTGTGTCCCTAGGTCAAAGTGGCTCTCTTATAGACAGCATATATATGGGTCTTGTTTTTGTATCCATTCAGCCAGTCTATGTCTTTTGGTGGAAGCATTTACTCCATCTACATTTAAGGTAATTATCGATATGTATGTTCCTATGACCATTTTCTTAATTGTTTTGGGTTTGTTATTGTGTCTTTTCCTTCTCTTGTTTTTCCTGCCTAGAGAAGTTCCTTTAGCATTTGTTGCAAAACTGGTTTGGTGGTGCTGAAATCTCTTAGCTTTTGCTTGTCTGTAAACGTTTTAGTTTCTCCGTGGAATCTGAATGAGATCCTTGCTGGGTAGAGTAATCTTGGTTGTAGGTTTTTCCCTTTTATCACTTTAAATATATCTGGCCACTCCCCTGTGGCTTGCAGAGTTTCTGCTGAAAGGTCAGCTGTTAACCTTATGGGGATTCCCTTGTATGTTATTTATTGCTTTTCCCTTGCTGCTTTTAATATTTTTTCTTTGTATTTAATTTTTGATAGTTTGATTAATATGTGTCTTGGCATGTTTCTCCTTGGATTTTTCCTGTATGAGACTCTCTGCGCTTACTAGATTTGATTGACTATTTCCTTTTCCATATTAGGGAAGTTTTCAACTATAATCTCTTCAGATATTTTCTCAGTCCCTTTCTTTTTTTCTTCTTCTTTTGGGACCCCTATAATTTGAATGTTGGTGTGTTTAATGTTGTCCCAGAGGTCTCTGAGACTGTCCTCAGTTCTTTTCATTCTTTTATCTTTATTCTGCTCTGCAGTAGTTATTTCCACTATTTTATCTTCCAGGTCACTTCTCCATTCTTCTGCCTCAGTTATTCTGCTATTGATTCCTTCTAGAGAATTTTTAATTTCATTTATTGTGTTGTTCATCATTGTTTGTTAGCTCGTTAGTTCTTTTAGGTCCTTGTTAAACGTTTCCTATATTTTCTCCATTTTATTTCCAAGATTTTGGATCATCTTCACTACCGTTACTCTGAATTCTTTTTCAGGTAGACTGCCTATTTCCTCTTCATTTGTTTGGTCTGGTGGGTTTTTACCTTGCTCCTTCATCTGCTCTGTGTTTCTCTGTCTTCACATTTTGCTTAACTTACTGTGTTTGGGGTCTCCTTTGTGCAGGCTGCTTCTTCATAGTTCCCGTTGTTTTTGGTGTCTGCCCCTAGTGGCTAAGATTGGTCAGTGGAGTGTGTGGGTTTCCTGGTGGAGAGGACTAGTGCCTGTGTTCTGGTGGATGAGGCTGGAGCTTGTCTTTCTGGTGGGCAGGACCACGTCTGGTGGTGTGTTTTGGGATGTCTGTGAGCTTATTATGATTTTAGTCAGCCTCTCTGCTAATGGGTGGGGTTGTGTTCCTGTCTTGCTAGTTGTCTGGCTTAGGGTGTCCTGCACCGTATCTTGCTGGTTGTTGAGTGGAGCTGGGTCTTAGCATTGAGATGGAGATCTCTGGGAGAGCTTTCGCCATTTGATATTACGTGGAGCTGGGAAGTCTCTGGTGGACCAGTGTCCTGAACTCAGCTCTCCCACTTCAGAGGCACAGGCCTGACACCCGGCCGGAGCACCAAGACCCTTTTGGGGAGTCTGAGGTCTTCTGCCAGCGTTCAGTAGGTGTTCTGTAGGAGTTGTTCCACATGTAGATTTATTTCTGATGTATTTGTGGGGAGAAAGGTGATCTCCACGTTTTACTCCTCCACCATCTTGAAGGTCTCCCTCCATTATGCCAATTTTAAATGAAGGGATAGAAGCTCAGAAAGTTAACTAAGTCAACCAAAGATACCTAGCTTCTGAGTGGCAGGAATGAGATTGAAATACAAAGCACTGAACAACTCAACTGACATTTCTCACCGCAGATATCCAACTGCCTTCTTGATATATCTTTTTGAAGTCTTACAGGCATCTTAAATTGGACTGTACAAAATAGAGCTTTGACTTTCTCTGCCTGCCCTCCTAATTCACTTCCCCACAGATTTTCCCAGTCTCAATTATGGTATCACCCTCTCTGTCCAGTTGCTCAGGCTTCAAACTTAAGAGCCGTCCTTGATTTCTTCTAATTCATCTAATTCATTGGAAGGATCTACAAGTTCTATGTCCAAAACATGTCCTGCCATTAATACTGTTCAACTATCATTTTTTACCCCAACTATGGCAACAGCCTCTAAATTGGTCTTCTAGCAGAACAAATCTTTAAGTAGGGACGTCAGGTGCTGCTGAGAACTCTTGCCTCCTTAACAGTCCATCCTGCACACAGAAACCAAAGTGGACTTTCTCAAGTGTGATTCACACCCTGCCATACCTCAGTTTAAAATCACCCAAGGCCTTCTCTTTATAACCAGAAAAAAATCCACTGTCCTTGCAAGGCCCATGCGCTCATTCCCCTGCTCTCCACTCTCCCCTTCGTTCCCTACTCTGAGCCACGTTGGCTTTTCTGACTCTTAGACAGTCAGCTCCTTTCCATCTCAGGATTTTGACATCAGCTTTTCCTTTTCCACATATCTTCCTCCTACTCATCATTCAAGTAACAATCAAAATGTAACGACAAAGAAGTGACTACCTTAGTTAAAGCAACACCTTCACTCACTCTGAATGGCGTTTCCACATTTTATCTTCTTCTTAGTGCTATCACTTCTTGAAATCCCAAGAGATTAAAGTTTCATTGAAGACATAGCCTCTGTTTTACACACTTTAATATTTCATGCCCATAATGGTACCTGTGTATATTTGGTGTTTAATAAATATTGTTTGATTGACTGAATTAATGGGTTATTTTCATCCCAAGGTAGCCTATCAGAAATGATGAACAAACTAGTGAAACAATAGAATATTCTCTTTCTAAATACAGGCATATGAACATATTGTGAGTTCGGTTCCAGACCATCTCTATAAACCAAATATCGTAATAAAGCGAGTCACATGAATTTTTCGGTCTCCTAATGTATATAAAAGTTATGTTTACACTATGTTGTAGTATATTAAATGTGAAATAGCATTATGTCTAAATAAACAATGTACATACCTTAATTTAAAAATACTTTATTGCTAAAACATGATAACCATCATCTGAACCTTCAGCAAGTCATCATCTTTTTGCTTGGGGGAAAGTCTTTTATTGATGTTGATGGCTGCTGACAGATCAGAGTGGTGGTTGCTAAAGGGAGGGTGGCTGTGGAAATTTCTTAAAATAAGACAATGATGAAGGTTGCAACATTGATTGACTTCCTTTCACGAGTGATTTCTCTGTAGCATGCAATGCTGTTTGATAGCATTTTACACACAGTAGAATTTCTTTCAATATTGTAGTCAATCCTCTGAAACCCCTGGTGCTGATTTATCAACTAAGTTCACGTAGTGTTCTAAATCCTTTCTTATCATTTCAACAGTCTTCACAGCATCTTCACCAGGAGAGATTCCATCTGAAGAAACCACTTTTTTTGCTCATGCATAAGAAGCAACTCCTCATCTGTTCAAGGTTTATCATGAGATTGCAGCAATTCAGTCACATTTTCAGGCTCCACTTCTAGTTCTATTTCTCTTGATGTTTCCACCACATCTGTAGTTCCTTCCTCCCTGGAAGTCTTGAACCCCTCAAAGTCATCCATGAAGGTTAGCATCAACTTCTTCCAAACTTCTGTTAGTGTTGGTATTTTGACCTCTTCCCATGAATCATGAATGTTCTTAATGGCATCTAGAATGGTGAATCCTTTCCAAAAGGTTTTTAATTTACGTTGTCCAGATCCATCAGAGGAGTTGCTATCTATGTCAGCTACAGCCTTATGAAATGTATTTCCTAAATAATAAGACTTAAAAGTTGAAATTACTCCTTGATCCATGGGCTGCAGAATGGATGTTGTGTTAGCAGGCATGAAAACAACCTTAATCTCCTTGTACATCTCCATCAGAGTTTTTGGGTGACCAAGTACATTGTCAATGAGCAGTAACAATGAGCCCCAAAACAATTATAATAGTAACATCAAAGATCACTGATCACAAATCGCCAAAAAAAACAATAATAATGAAAAAGTTGGAAATATTGCAAGAATTACCAAAATATGACAAAGAGACATGAAGTAAGCACATGCTGTTGGAAAAATGGTGCTGATAGACTTGGTTGATGCAGTGTTGCCACAAACCTTCGATTTGTAGAGAACACAGTATCTACAAAGAGCAGTAAGGTGAAACATAATAAAATGAGGTATCCCTGTAATGGTAAATAATAAGAAAATCTTTGTTAAACTAAAATCTGTGGGTATTACACTTAGATTGCCTGTGATTGTTCAAAAGTAGGAAAAAATGTGGGGATACATTGTGATGTATTACTCAAGTTGGTACTTAGATTGTAACCATATAATACTTATATCTTACAGTAAAGACCCACAGTCAAGAATAAATCACAACTATACAGCAATTTTCAGTAATTGAAAGGTCAGAATCTTTCATTTCATTTCAAAGTCAGAGCTCAAAACACCAAGACTGATAATTCCTGAAATTATTCTTTGGAATTCCAAGAGAAATACTATGTTTACATACTGTACATACAATAATTTACTAAAGTTAGTAATTTCCAGTCTTTGTTCTCATAAGAGGCTAGGCTGAGCAAAGAGTCACCAATTTTATTATTTTATTGAATAGAAATTTAAAAAATAGAAATTGTTGCAGCAATTGCTGCTGTTATAAATTAAGCCAGCTCTTATTTTTAACAGACCCTCTAGATTTCTGAGACACTTTCCTAATCTGGATACATCATACTCTCTTCCTGTCTTCTCTATCATGCTGGTTTTCACAGCAGCTTTTGTTAACTAACCAAACTTGGGTCCACTTGCCCAATGCACAGCAAAGCCAATCTACTGATACCAGATTGCAGTGAAGGAAAGTATAGCATTAATTGCAAGGCAACCAATGTGAGGCCAAGGAAGGAGAATGGGCAGCTCATGCTCAAAGGATCCAAACTCCTGGATGGCTTTTAGAGAAGGGTTTTTAAAGGCAAGGTGAGGGAGAGGGTCGCAGGGTAACTGATCAACCCATGCACATTATTCATATTGGTTGACGGTGAGGTAACCCAGTGGTAGCTCAGGAGTCAACATCATCAACCTTCTGGTTCCAACCGGTCTGGGGTCTGTGTGCTGGTGTTTAGCATGCAGTTAATTTCTTCCACCTGGCAGGGATTTTAGTATCTGCAAAACAACTCAAGATTAGGGTTCAGGATATTCTCTATAGCCCTTGAGGGGGAATGAAAGGCCCTTGACTTTGTTTTATGGCTAAACTATTATTATTTTGCCTTGCTTGACTATTTTCCTTTGTTTCTCCATTTTCTCACTTCTCTGATTAAATTTGCTCTTTGGAACTCAGGGAAGGCCTAGGATGCTGAAGATTTTTTACAAACAAGAGGGAGGGGACACCAGTGAGAGGTGTCTGTCCCTTGGAAGACCCCTCAGGGTCCTGCTCGTTTTCATTTCTCATAGTGGAAACACAAGATAGTGTTTGGGAGTGGTAGGAAATGAGACCAGAGGGGCAAGCCTGGACCAAGTCTTGAGGCTGAAGGATCTAACCATGCTGAGAAGCTTGGACTTTATTGTGAGAGTTTATGTTTTGGAAAAGAAAAGGAGGAGAAGAAAAAGAAGAGAAAGGGAAGAAGAGAAAAGGGACTCTTGTTTGTCTGATAATGCATTCTAAGTGCTATCCAATTTCTCTTCCTCTTTTTGCTGACAAACTTCTCAAATGAGTCCTCTATACTGAGACCTAAATAATAGGATGTCAAAGTAGGATAGTTGCTATTTTCTCAGCTTTAGGTGAGGCTCTAAACTTGAGAACAAAATGTTTTATTATCCACAAATTATAAAAAGAGGTGACTAAGAAGAGACAGCCTAAAAATTAATCAGGTAAATTCATCCTTAGCCTACATTGAAGATACTTTAAGGAGAGGCTTGAAAATTAATAGAAATGGGTGAGTAGAACTTCCTTAGTGAGAGAATCATGAGAGACTGAATATACAAATGAACAGTGACTAGATCATATATGTCAAAAGAACTCTCACCCACATCCTCTGCAGCAACCAGCCAGGAAAGCCAAACCACAACCTCTGTAGCAATCAGCCAGAACAGTTAGGACTTGATCCGTGACTGCCAGCTTCCTAGTTTTTGACCTTACTTCCAACTCAGAACCAGCCAGAAAAAAAAAAGCCAAATATGCTCCTCAAACCCATCACATAGACCAAGTGTGGATCACTTGGGCTATCTTGAAAGGGACCCTCCCAGGATGACTTCCTGGGAAAGTGAGTTGACCCCAACAGAAGGTCTCTTAAAAACCCACAAAAGCACCCAGTGAGAGAAATCATCAACTTTTTGATGGACCAAATGGCAAAAACCATACAAGCGAAATAACACTGTTTCTGTCTTTATTTCTTTTCCCTCCCGCAATACCATATTTAAAGAATCTGTGGGTAGAATAGTGAGTAAGAGAGGAAGTAATGAAATTTTCTTTTACCCTCAAATTTGATTATTTCAAATAGTATTTTTATTGGAATATTATTTCTTTATGCCAACACTTTTTTTTTTGCCAAGGCTTCTGAAAGAGTTGCTGAGAAAACTACCCTGCATCTCCTCTGCCGTGGGCCATGACACTCTTCTTGGTTAAATTATGAGTACAGAAGTTTTCTATAAAATATTAAAAGCTTAATATTCAAGATAAATTTGACCAGTCTGCTTTCTCCCATTGTGTTGTTCTAATGCAATTAAACAATGCATTGTGAATTTGCTTTGAGGAGACCACAAATTAACTTGCAATTTTGAACAAAGCCCTGTGATTGCTCATCAGCCCACTGCTATACCCACCCATTAACCTCTACTGACTCCAGAAGAGAGAGAAGAAAAAAAAAAAGAAAAAAAAAAACTTCACTGGCATTCCATCGGGAACTTTAGATCAGGGAGCGCTACAGTGCTTCTCATCTCACTGACCTGACATCACCACCCCAAAGACAGGCCTCTCTGCACTTCTTCCTGAATTCATCCCCCCATTCTTGTCTTTCCAATCACTCAGTGGGCCGTGAATAAGAGCTGTGGTAAAGAGTAGGAAATGCTGGCAGTGAGGGGAAGGGTTTCTATATTCCATAGAGTAATCAGGGGTGGCCTCACTGGAAAGGTGATAATTGAACAGAAAACTTCAAGAATTCAGAGACTAAGCCATGTGGATGGGGGCAGGGTGGGGAGGATGATAATATTTAAGTCAGAGCAAGTGCGAAGGATATGAGGACATAGGCTTGAGGATTCTAGCAATAGCAACGGACAGACATCACTGGAATGAAGTAAGTGAGACAGGAATTATGAAGAAAAAGAGCTAATGAAGTAAGAGGTAGTGTGTGTGTGTGGGGGGGGGGGGTGGCGGGGATTGTATCATGTAGGGCTTTGTAGGGCAGTGGAGGATGTTGAACAGAGGAGGGATTACTCTCGTTCAGAGAGGAAGGATGACTCTTGCTGTTCTCCTGATAGAGGAGTAGTGGTAGGTAAGGACTGATGAAAAGGAGACTATTATAACAATACAGCAAGAACTGGGGGGTGGCTGGATCAGGGTAGGTAGTGACAAGGGGTTGAAATATGCATATATGTTGATACAAGCACTAGGATTTGCTGGAGGATTGAATATGGGGAATGGGAGGGAAAAAAAGGAGTCAAAGATGATTCCAAAGTATTGTCTTAGGCAACTGGTGGGCCATTTACTGAGAAAGAACTGAGAACACGTGGCAGGTGAAGTAGGAGTCGGTAGTTGGCAGTCCATACTGGGGGTAGAAACAAAGAGCTAACATTCACAATAAGGAGGTAGAGACACTGCCCAAAGGTTCAGGAAGGATCCATAGGGTACACGCTTTTAAGCTATGCTTTAATATATGGATGAGGTTTTCACGGGGGAGAAAGAAAAAAGAGTATCCTGTTTCTTAAGCCGGAAGAGCCAAGGCAAAGGAAATGGGAAAGCATGGGCCATTATTTGGAATCGTGATCATTGTGGTTTGGTTGCAACATATGATACACATAGGAAATTGCAGAGAAATAGTTTTGGGAAAGCGGGATGGAGCAAGATGGTGACAGCCTTGCATGCTTAGTTTAGGAGTTTGGACTTGACTTGCAAGGCAACTAGGATATGTTGCAGAATTTTAAGCAAAGGAGGGAAATGATAATATTAATCTCCACTTTAAGATGTCAGTGGAATATGGGATGGATTGGGGGGGCAGGTGAGGGAATGGAGTTGAAAGCAGGAAAGTAATGAAACCTTTGTGATGGACAGTTTCTATTTGCCCTTCCAGGTTCACTCTCTATCCTTCTTCAACCTGCATTGTGCCCCTGGAGTCTGACTGTTACAGACTATTTATATAGGCTACCTTTACCCTCTAATTTATGATTAATTTGTCCAATAGGAAACACAGCAGGGGAAAAGAGAGCAGGTGTAGAGTGAGGCCAGAGTGACTGTTATCCTGAGTCACTCACTCCCTGCCGTGCATGTCTGCTTGAAGACACAGCTCCTATCAGGAGGCCCTATTCTACAGCAACCTGGGGTCCAAAAACTGCTCTCTTCCTTTTTAAAATTTATTCTATTGAAATATAGTTGATTTACAATATTGTGTTAGTTTCAGGTGTACAGAAAAGTGATTCAGTTATACACACATATGTACAAATATATATTCTTTTTCAGATTCTTTTGCATTATAGGTTATTACAAGATATTGAATATCGTTCCCTGTGCTATACAGTAGGACCTTGTTGGTCATCTATTTTATATATGGTGATGTGTATATTTTAATCCCAAACTCCTAATTTATCCCTCCCCCCCTCACCTTTCCCCTTTGGTAACCATAAGGTTGTTTTCTAAGTCTGTGAGTCTATTTCTGTTTTGTAAATAAGTTCATATGTGTCATTTTTTAAGATTCCACATGTGATATATGATATTTGTCTTTCTCTGTCTGACTTACTTCACTCAGTATGATAATCTCTAGGTCCATCCATGCTGCTGCAAATGGCATTATTTCATTCTTCTTTATGGCTGAGTAATAGTCTGTTGTGTATATATACCACTTCTTCTTTATCCATTCATCTATCTGTGGCTCTCTTCCTTGACTCCTTAGGCCTAGAGACCAAACAGGTTTCTTTGCAGTTGGTAAATGTGCTAATGTTCCTTAACCCTGCTCACACCCTTGTAAAAAGTCCCTTCACCAAACTGTCCTTAGTAACCCTATTCAAGCCTGCCATTTATTTGCCACTAAAACTGTAACTGTGTGCCACAGAAAAAACTCCAATCATGGTATTTAAAACTTGGTATTTTACTTTTTTTTTTAAATGACATCCATGGCTAGTGTGGTACTTTTGTGGTCATGCGGTATCTTGGATTGTATAATTCTTCACCACACTAGCACTGGCTACCATATGGCTGTGGGAACAATGCCCATCACTACCACTCTACAGGCAGCAGGAAGGAGAACAAAAGGGGTCCACTTCCCAACAACTTCAAGAAGTCTCCCAGGAAGTCTCCTTCAACGCTTTTGTTTCCATCTCTTTGACCAAACTTCATCACGTGGTTCTGCCTACCTACAAGTGAGACTGGGAAATGATTTTTCTAGCTGGGCACGTTGCAGCTCTGAATAAATTTGGAGTTTTGTCATTAAGAAAGAAGTAGAAAATGGTATTGTATATGTAATTACAAGGCTCAATTCTGGTTAAATAATCCAGAAAAATAGAATAGGTAACAAGGGCCGGAGAATGTGTTGAGGGAAAGGGGAAGTAGTGATGGATACTGTGAAAGATGTACAAGATGTTAATGTTGGAATGGCCCTGCTTAATATCCTCTTTATTTGACAATATTTTACTTAAGCCCTTTGATCTAATAAAATATTATTTATCTGAATACACAACTCTCTAAAAGCTTCTTGTTGACGCCTTTTATAGAGTATAACCAAGAAAAAAGAAATGGACTTAAGTCTGAAGAGAAGTGACTAGAAAACAAAAGAATATTGGCAGTTTCCATTTCTGCAACTGTGGTAATGTTAAATAATTCTGGAGCCATATCAAAGGACACAATGGCAGAATTTCCATTGACCTAAATAACCTCCTGAAAATAAAGTGGTCACAAAATTAAAACTGTTGAATTATGATCATCACACACATACTTTTTGCAGAGCATGCCACTTTTCAAAAGGAGCAAAGTTCAGTGTTACTGATAAACATGAACAACTGTTGATGTGTCAAAGGTCTAAACCTGTGGGACATAAGCTTCCTTGATGAGCTGAATCTTAGGAAAAGTAATAACTTAATTTTGTCTCTCAAACTTTAACACATAACACGTTCCAAGATCTTATGTTTTTTTATTAGTCTGTAGAAAGTACAGAAGAACTATATTTCTTCTCTCTCTGAGAGTTTATATTCCTTGAGATATGAAACTGTACCTCTGAAAGCTGTGTGCATTTTATGTACAATATACTTACACATATTTGCAACACATTTTTCTTTCCAAAGCCCTCATGGCTGAGTTAGTCACTAACAGAACATTGTTCTGAATGTCATTATACAGAAAAAAATTCCCACCTTTAAATACATTTGTAATTTATGCAGTTGTTCTTGATTTCCAAACTAAGAAACAAATTTAGAACTATGTGAAAAATATAAACTGAATTTCTCATTGAAATATATATGTTAACACCATCATGGTGACCATCTTTTTGAATGAAGTGATAAACATATATTCTAACTTAGTCCAGCAAGTGCTAGATTTCGTATTGGGAATCTTACATCTGTTCTTCCCAAGGAAACCCACTGTCTCTTAATTTTTATCACCATTAACTTGTAATTTGCTAAATATAAGCTAGTCACATTGTGCTTCATTTGTAAAAAAATACTTAACATTCTAAGGTGGGGGAAGGGATAGTTAGGGAGTTAGGGATTGACATGTACCCACTGCTATATTTAAGATGGATAACCAACGAGGATCTACCGTATAGCACAGGGAACTCTGCTCAATGTTATGTGGCAGCCTGGATGGGAGGGGAGTTTGGGGGAGAATGGATACATATATATGTATGGCTGAGTCGTTTTGCTGTGCACCTAAAACTATCACAACATTGTTAATCGGCTATACCCCAATATAAAATAAAAAGTTAAAAAAATTAACATTCTAGCTTGTCTTCCCTTTTCTATCCATCATGCTCTGTGGAGCCATTAGAAAATACACATTTATGAAACACGTCATGGCTTGTAAACCTAGAACTCTGTTTGTAATTCAATTCCCTCTCCACAGTTTACCTTGTGTTATTTATTTAACCAATATTTACCAGATTCAAAAATTTTTAAGACTTTTCCTAACTAGCTATGTCAGGCTCTGTGCTAGGAGCTAGGTGTTTAACCTTGAGCTTTATGTATTGATTAGCTCTCTATAAATTTGTGGTTGATTATATGTCTTTTGATGCCCAGGAGTTTTTTTTTTTAATTAATTAATTAATTTATTTGTGGCTGTGTTGGGTCTTCGTTTCTGTGCGAGGGCTTTCTCCAGTTGTGGCAAGCGGGGACCACTCTTCATCGCGGTGCGCGGGCCTTTCACTATCGCGGCCTCTCTTGTTGCAGAGCACAGGCTCCAGACGCGCAGGCTCAGTAATTGTGGGTCACGGACCCAGTTGCCCCGCGGCATGTGGGATCCTCCCAGACCGGGGCTCGAACCCGTGTCCCCTGCACTGGCAGGCAGATTCTCAACCACTGCGCCACCAGGGAAGCCTAAGGAGTTTTGTCTATGGAGAGGAACAACCAAAAGTATTTTTATTTCATTTGATTTTCAGCTTACTAAATTCATAATTTTACTTACTAGACTCGTATATTCATATTGATGGTAAATTTGGTTAACTAAATTTACTTTAAAAAGATAAACAGCAATTCCACATTAAGCATGGCTGAACACCTTAAACAGCAAATAGAATATGTATAAATACAAGAATTATACAACTTATTATTACATATACCTTTACATGTATTCTAAAATAGTAACATGATAAGGTTGGTTAACATCTTCAATATTCCTAGTGTTGCTGTATAATATTTTTACTCTACTTAATTTGATATCTGCCTAAGGTTTTAGTAATATTATGTTTAAATAGTATTTCCAGGGGTGGTAAATCTTTCCTGATTAAAAAAAAGAAAAAAGACTTTTCCTAACTAGCCATGGTCACAGGATCTAGGTTATCAATCAGTTGATTATTGGATGGAGAATTTGGACATAGAATTCAGCTGTTTCTCTCAAGCAGATTAAAAATCAAGATAATTACTATCAGGCTATTTCCTTTTATGGTTAAGTTTTGCAACCATTTGTCTTTCTTATAAATGATGTATTTTGAAAGTTAGTAATTTCATCTATGTCTTGTCATCATAATATATTGACCTGGTCTGTTAGTATTATTACAACATTTTTTATTCCTTAACTAGTATCTTATTATCATTTGTAGAACCACATAACAGTTTCATCTCTTAAGAGATGCAAGAACAGGAACATACATTTCTCTTTAAGACATTTTGCTAATTCAAATACTTTTGAACACTCCTACTTTGTTATAATGTGCTCATTACTATTAGAACCATTTTCTACCTGATATTACATGTGGCTATGAGGGCTGATTAGTTCTCCCTGTTATTGATACAATACCATGGGTTTTTTTTTTTTCATTTTTATTTATTTATTTTTGGCTGTGTTGGGTCTTCGTTTCTGTGCGATGGCTTTCTCTAGTTGCGGCGAGCGGGGGCCACTCTTCATCGCGGTGTGCGGGCCTCTCACTGTCACGGTCTCTCTTGTTGCGGAGAACAGGCTCCAGACGCGCAGGCTCAGTAGTTGTGGCTCACGGGCCCAGTTGCTCCGCGGCATGTGGGATCTTCCCAGACCAGGGCTCGAACCCGTGTCCCCTGCATTGGCAGGCAGATTCTCAACCACTGTGCCACCAGGGAAGCCCCGATACAATACCTTTTATGGACTATGTAAAAATTGTCAAACTCTTTGCTGAAGTGATTGTACCATTTTACGTTTCCTGCAGCAGTGTATGAGAATTTAACTCACATCCTCTCCAATACTTAAAGTTGTCAGACTTTTTAATTTTAGTCATTTACTGGGTACTGTAGTGGTACTTAATTGTGGTTTTCATTTGCATTTTCCTGATGACTAATGACATTAAGCATCTTTTCATGTGTTCATTAGTTATTTGTATATATTCTTTTGTAAAGTATTTGTCCATGTTTATTTGGTTGTTGTTCAATTTACTATTAATAAGTTGCAAAAGTTCTTTATTTCAAATTCACATCTTTGTCAAATACATGTAACGTGAATATATTCTTCACTCTGTGGCTTACCTTTTCATTCTCTTGACAATGTTTATCAAAGAGCCAACATTTTTTTGTGTGTGAACACCAATTAATCAATTTTTTGTGATTCATGCCATCCCAGAGTAAAAAACATTTGTTCCTATGTTTTCTACTAAAAATTTTAAGTTTTATTTCTTAAGTTTAAGTGTATGTTTAAGTCTAATTTTGACATTTGGTATGAAGTAAGGGTCCAGGCTCATTTTTTTTCATATGTATATCCAACTGTTTGGGCACCATTTTTTAAAAGACTGTCCTTTCCCCATTCAATTACCTTAATACTTTGTTGAAAACCAAATGGTCATATATATGTGGGTCTATTTCTGAACTTTCCATTCTGTTCCATTGATCTGTGTGTCTATTCTTTCACCAATAGCTCACCTTTGGTTAATTTTTTTTATAACAAATCTTAGAGTCCAATGGTATATGTACTCTAACTTTGTTCTTCCTTTACAAAATTACTTGATTATTCTAGGTCCTTTGCATTTCCATACAGATTTTATAATCAGTGTGTCAGTTGCTGCCAAAACAACATGTTGGGATTTGATTTGGATTAGTTTAATGTATAAATTAATCTAGATACTGGAAGAATTGCCATTTTAACAGTGTTGGATCTTCCAATCCATGAACATCATGTATTCCTCCATTTATTCAGGTCTTTTAAAATTTGTCTCTGCAATGTTCTGTGGTTTTCAGTAAACATATATGCAAGCACATATTTTGTTATATTTATTCCCTAAAAATTTCATGGTTTTTGATACTATTGTAATGCAAATGTTTTATGATTTATATTTCCAATTGTTTGTTGTCAATATATAGAAATGTAATTGATTTTTGCATGTTAGCTATGATTTGCGGACCTTGCTAAAGTCATTCATTAGCAAGTAAATGTTTTTTTTTAAGATTCTTTAAGATTTTGTATGTATATGATCAGTTTTCTTATAAATAGAGTTTTTATTTCTTTCTTTGCAATTTCTGTGGTTTTTGTTTCTTTTCTTGCTTAATACACTGGCTAGAGTCTCCAGTAAATGTTGAAAAGGAGTAGAGAGGGACTTCCCTGGTGGTCCAGTGGTTAAGACTCCGTGCTCCCAATGCAGGGAGCCCTGGGGGTCAATCCCTGGTCAGGGAACTAGATCCCGCATGCCGCAACTAAAGATCCCACGAGCCGCAACTAAGACCTGGTGCAGCCAAATAAATAAATAAATAAATATTTTTTAAAAAAGGAAAGAAAGAAAAGGAGTAGAGAAAGCGGGGACATTCTTGTCATGTTCCTGATCTTCAAGGGAAAGCGTTGAATCTTCATTGATGCCCTTTATCAGGTTGAGAAAGTTTCCTCAGCTCAGTGAGATGTCTGTGCTTTGCTTGCGATCCCCCTATCAGTACAACCAAGTGGAATGTCTTCAGGCAAAAAGCCAGGTAATTGTAGGGCTCATCTCATTTGTTCCTCTTCTATATCAGAGATAATAGTTCTACTGTTCCTGTTATCCCATGTCTGAAAATACTTTTTCTTATATTTTATCCAGTTTTCTAGTTATTTATTGTGGGCTGGCAGATCTGGTCTGGGTTATTATATTATGGTCCCACATTCAGAGGAGATAGATAAACATCCATATATTAATACTCTCTGTTTATTTAAGTCAATAAAATTAAAAACAGCTCTGTATATTCGTAATTTTTGTTGTGACTTTTATTATATACTTCAATTAATTTTTTAATTTTTTGTTTTTAAAATTTTTTATAGAAGTATAGTTGATTTACAATATTATATTAGTTTGGGGTATACAGCATAGTGATTCAATATTTTTATAGATTATATGCCATTTAAAGTTATAAAATAATGGCTATATTTCCCTGTGCTATACAGTATAAGTATATTCTTGTTGCTTATCTATTTTATACATAGTAGTTTGTATTACTTAGTCCCCTACCCCTATCTTGCCCCTCCCTTCCTTCTCTCTCCCCACTTGTATCCACTAGTTTGTTTTCTATATTTGTGAGTCTGTTTCTGTTTTGTTATATGCATTCATTTGTTTTATTTTTAGATTCCACATATAAGTGATAACATACAGTATTTGTCTTTCTCTGTCTGACTTATTTCACTAAGCAAAATACTCTCTAGGTCCATCCACGTTGTTGCAAATGGCAGAATTTCATTCTTTTTAATGGCTGAGTAATGTTCCGCGCGCACGTGTGTGTGTGTGTGTGTGTGTGTGTGTGTGTGTGTGTGTAGCACATCTTCTTTATCCACATATCTGTTGATGGACACTTGTGCTGCTTCTATGTCTTGGCTGTTGTAAACTATGCTGCTATGAACATTGGGGTTCATGTATCTTTTTGCATTAGTGTTTTCAATTTTTTCCAGATATATAGCCAGGAATAGAATTTCTGGATAATATGGTAGTTCTAGTTTTAGTTTTTTGAGGAATCTCCATAGTGTTTTCCATAGTGGCTGCACCAGTGTACATTACCACCAACTATATACAAGGGTTCCTTTTTTCTATATCCTCATCAACATTTGTTATTTGTAGACTTTTTATGATGGCATTCTGACTCGTGGGAGATGATATCTCATTGTGGTTTTGATTTGCATTTCTCTAATAATTAGTGATGTTGAGCATCTTTTCATGAGCCTGCACTTCAATTAATTTTTAACTTTTGAATATCTATTCAATTTATCTATTATAAATTGAAGGCTTTTGAGTAACTCAATCTCTTCAGTTAAACCTAATGATAAACAGAATAATCCTACAATGCATAGAAAAACCCCTTTGTAAACACAAGGAATTAAATTCCAGGAAGTTCTGGGTTATCCTACTGATAGGCTGACTAAGCTTCGGTAACATTGGAGAAAGTCCTCAGAAAGAAAAGCCAAGAGACCAGAATCCTGAGATAGAAAGCTGTTAGTTTATAGGAAAAGCATCCCATATAGCTTGTTAACTCAATGGTTCTGTCTCAATAGCTTCCTCTAAAGTCGAACTTCCATGCAGCTTGGGACTGTGTCTTCTTGTCTGGATTCCAGCAGTTCTAAGCACAGTGCTTTACACACTGCAGTGCCCAGTACTATTTACTGAATGAAATTGTAAAACTTTATAATGCATAGTAAAGCATCATTTTACAAGAAAACAAATTTTAAATGAATTGCATAATCAAATTTTCCCTTTTGGTAATTTAGATCATGAAAACTAATATTTTCAGTCAGTCATCCACGTAACATTTACTGGGCACTTCCTATAGGGCAACAGATATTTGTCCATTATGACAGAAGTTGCCTCCAAGTATCTATTCTTCCCTTCTTTTTGGCAATAGAACCCTGTAATTTTTGCTTGCACATTGTTACTTAGCTAAAAGACTGTATTTCAGTCTCCTTTGCATCTAGGTATGTTAATTTGACTTAGTTCTGGCCTATAAAATCTCAGCAGAGATTCTGTGGAAATTCTAGGAAGTCTCCTTAAAAGAGAGAGCATGTACCATTCTTCCTTTTATTCCCCAGTCTTCTTCCTGTCTTTGATGCAGAAGCTCTCCTAGCAATTTTAGGCCCTTAAGACAAGGGTCATATCCTGAGGATGGTAGAGTCATGCACAGGAAAGAGTCTAATGACCACAGAGAATCACTAAACGATTAGTGTGAATTGCCTGACTCTAGACTGCATTTACTGAAGAAAGTAAAATTCACTTTTGATTAAGCCATGGTTATTTGAGTTTTTCTATTATATGCATATGAATCAAATTGCAGCCAATGCAATTTGAAAAAAAATATTTGAATATTCTACCTTTGCTGATCTTTTATGAGACTATTAATCTGATTTTTCACTGTGATAGTACCGTATAGCAGATAGCCCTCAATATCTCAGTGGCTTAAAACAGCAAAGACTTTTCTTGCTTATGAATTGGCATGTGGGCTGCTATTCATCTGATCTTGGACATGATGATGTTTGGCTGGGCTTGCCTGGACTCTAGACTCCAGCTGTGCTCCACATGTTATCATCATCTGGGTCCAGTGGCTGCCTATCTATTTCTAATGATGCAATGGCAGAAGTGCAAGAGGATAAACCAAATCAGACAAACACATTTAAAGTTTAAGCTAATATTTTATTGGCAAGTCACATAGCCAAGCTCAACATCAATGTGATGGAAGAATATACTACCACCTACTCTACTGAGAGGAATTACAATGACACCTGGTCATGTTGTGTGGATGAATAATTTTCCAACAGGAAGAGAGTAAAGAATCTGTTATGGAGAACTTGGAAAAGTTATAGAGATCTTGGAAAGGTTACTTTGACCTCTCTGTGTCTCAGTTTTTTCATTTGTGAAACAAAGTGTCAGGTTAGATGACCTATACCCTTTAGGTTTAAAGGTTTGTGGCCATAATTCTAGATCATCTTGTTTTCTTCCTGGTTCTTGGGAGACAGAGATATACCAAAGCATAATACTAAAGAAGACTTTTTATTTAAGTATAGATTAGGGTTATTGAACTTTAATATACATGAAGGAACATAAAGCAGATATCAGCAGGTATATCAGGGATTTTTCTCTGTGAAATATTTTGTTCTCTTCATCTCATCCTACCCTTAAAATAATTAAGGGCACAGTCCATATAAATGTTCAGATTCGGATGGTAAAGTTTTGTCATCAGAAGGTCATTAACATCACATATCTTGACGGTCATATCTGGCTTGAGGGTATGGATACACTGAGAATCTTCTAAACTGGGACCAGCAGTGGAAGTCCATAGGGAGGAGGAATCATAACCTTTCTATGTTTTCTTTTTTGCTCACTGCCCAATACAGAAGACTCTTTTCCTTTTTGAAATGACTGTTTAAAGAGTACTTAGTTCAGTTAAATCATAACAATAAGCTAGAAAGAATTGATGATGTCTGAGCACAAATTAGCCCCAAAGTCATTCCCCAATGATTATGAATATTTTTTCTAATATTTAATATTCTACTTTAACAGAAATTCTTAATGCAAAGACCACAGACACTTAGGTCAGTGAACAACCTAAAATTTTAAGCAAATTTATATATGTTGTGCACTTGGTGGGGGAAAGGGTCTATAGCTTTCATCAGATTCTGAAATGGGTCTGTGACTCAAAAAAGACTGACCCCCACTGACACTAAAACAAGGCATAAACACCCCTGATTTCTCTCCTTTGGGCTTCTTTCTGGCATTAAGAATCATACATGGTCTTAAAATATTAAATTCATTCATTGCTAAATTTTTGTTGAGTCTGCTATGTGTCAGACTGTTTGAAGCACCAAGAATCTGGTGCCTAAATGTCTCCTCTGGGGATAGCAAGCCTTACAGCAAAGGGGCTGGTTTCAGTAACACGGGGAGATGCTGAAAGTTGCATGTCAAGTTTTTGATCTCACATCAACAGAAAGGAGAAAATAGCATTATAAATGTGCAAAAAGTTGAGAGACTCCTGCGGGGAAACATAAGACAAGGTTTTATGGAACATTGTTTGGAAAAATCAGTCTCATTTGGAGCAACAGTATTAATCACTTGTGAATTATGGCTACTTACTCAGCCCTAAGTAGTCAGAATGAAGAGACTTAATTTTTATAAATATTGGT